>NC_041392.1:403697810-403745605 GCF_002162155.2 Triticum dicoccoides
AGGCTTAAAGAGCTGCTCCTCGAAGACGCCAGGCTCCTAATGCTGACGCCTTGACGCCCTCTTGGTGATATCATCAGCTTCCTTGTTTGTGCCGCGGGGCACATGCTGTAGTTCTAGGCCCAAGAATTGCTTCTCCATTTTTTGTACCTCCATGAGGTATGCCTCCATGTGCTCGTCCTTTGGCTCATACACCTTGCTGGAGAAGTTGATGAGGAGCTGAGAGTCGCCCTTGATGGTGAGGCGCTTCACTCCCAGGGCCGCCGCAGCCTTGAGGCCAGTGATCAACCCCTCGTATTCCGTGATATTGTGGGAAACCTTCTCGCCCCACTGGAAGCAGAGTTGCACAGTGTAGTAGAGCTTGTCTTGGGTGGGCAAGACGAGCACGGCGCCAGCCCCTGCGCCCTGGCATGCAAAGGCGCTGTCAAAGTACATGACCCAGCCATCTGGCACTTCATTTTCTGGTGAGAGGGATCAGTTCTCGCCTGCTTCGGGATTCATAGTGTCGGTCCATTCTGTCACGAAGTCGGCGAGGGTGGCTCCCTTGATGACCCTGGTTGTGCTGAACTCCAGCTGAAATGCTTGTAGCTCGATGTTCCAGTCAGCGACTCTTCCCGCAGCGTTGGGGCTCGGAGCACCCTCTCCAGTGGGTAGGCCGAGATGACCTTGATTGGGTGGCCTTGGAAGTAATGGAGGAGCTTACGCGAGGCCACCAGGAGCACGAGCAAGAGCTTCTGTCGCATGGGGTATCGTGCTCTTGCGTCCCGTAACACCGTGCTAACGAAGTATACTGGGTGCTCCACAAGGGCGGGAGCATCGGTGGAGCCTGTGGCCTCCAGAGGTTGTGGCACCTCCCGAGGTGGGGGAACCTCAGGAGCTTGGCCACCCATCATGGCATCCGCAGGCCCAGGAACGCCATCTTGTGGGGCCTGATCGCTTGCGGGCGTCGTCATGACTTTAGCGGCGTCGTCTTGGTGCCGCACCGCCCCGGCTGAATGTACGACATTATGCGGCGCATCCTTGGCCTGACGCTCCTCCCGGACAGCCACCAGCGTCGTACTGGCCAAGTGAGGTGTGGCAGCCAGATAGAGCACCAGAGGCTCGAGGGGACAAGGCGCTACGATCACCGGTGGGCTGGTCAGGTACCTTTTGAGGTCTTGAAACGCCTGGTCGGCCTCCGGGGTCCACTCGAATGGGCCCTTCCTCTTCATCAGCTTGAAGAACGGTAGGGCGTGCTCCCCCAACTTGGAGATGAAGCGCCCCAGTGAGGTCACGCACCTTGCAAGCTTTTGCATTTCCTTGAAGGTTTGTGGCAGGCTCATGTCTTCTATCGCCTTGACCTTCTCCGGATTCACCTTGATCCCCCTGTGCCACACGAGGTAACCCAGCAACTTTCCCGAAGGGATGCCGAACACGCACTTCTCTGGATTGAGCCGCAGGTCCACCTGGCGCAGGCTGGTGAAGGTCTCCTCCAGGTCTTGAATGAGGGTCCTCGCCTCCCAAGATTTAACCATGATGTCATCGACGTAGGCCTCTGCGTTCCTCTCGAGCTGCCGGCCCAAGGCGATGTGCATCAGCCGCTGGAAGGTTGCCCCAACGTTGCCCAGTCCAAACGGCATGCAGGTGTGTAGCAGTATACCCCACATAGGGTCAGGAAGGCCGTCTTCTCCACGTCCTCCATCGCCATCTAGATCTGGTGATAACCCGAGAAGGCATCTAGGAAACACAGTAGGTCGCACTCAGTGGTGGAATCGACAATCTAGTCGATGCGCGGAAGTGGGAACGGGTCTTGAGGGCAGGCTTTGTTGAGGTTGGTGAAGTCGACGCACATACGTTCCTTCCCACCTTTCTTGGGCACAACGACTGGGTTCGCCAGCCACCCTGGGTACCGGACCTCGTGGATGACTCCCGCAGCTTGTATCTTGCGGGATTAGTCAGACGATGAAGGACTGCTTCTCCGCGGACTATCGTCGCGCCTTCTGCTTCACAGGGCGCACGTTGGGGCACACGCTTAAGTGATGCTCGATTACCCTCCTTGGGACCCCTACCAGCTGCTTGTGTTGCCAGGCGACCTCCTTGTTCGCGCGCAGGAACTTCACCAATGCCTCCTCTTGGTCCGGGTCAAGGTTACCGCCTATGGTGAAGGTGGCTCCCGAGGATCCATCCTCCTCGACCGGAACTTGCTTCGTTTTAGCTCGATCTTGAGTGAACATATGCTTCTTTTTTGCCGGCGCCGCCCCCTTAGCCCCTGGGGCGGCTCTGTCGGCTAGGCGTGCTGCCGCAGCGGCCCTGAAGGCGAGCTTGAGAGCCGTCAGGGTTTCCTTGGTGTCCCCGGCCATGGTGAGCACGCCGATGCTCCCTGGCATCTTCATGAGGTTGTAGGCTGGATGGGTCACTGCCATGAACGGAGCTAGGGCAGGGTACCCAAGGATGGCGTTGTACGGGAGGCCGATGCAGGCGATGTCGAAGTCTATCAGCTCGGTGCCATAGTTGTTGAGGGCACTGAAGGTGACCTCGAGGCATATCTGCCCTAGGGGGCTAGTGGAACCGACGCCGAATCCAGAGAAAGGCTTGGTAGGGTGGAGCCGACCATATGGTACGTGAAGCAAACCGAAAGCTTCCACGGAGAGCATGTTGAGGCTGGCTCCGCCGTCGATGAAGGTCTTGGTCACAACCATGTTGCAGATGGTGGGTGTGCAGAGCATTGGGAGCTCGCCCGAGCCCGTGGTGATGGCTGGGTGGTCCTCTGAGCTGAAGGTGAGGTCAGCCTGGGGTACCGCCCATCTCGAGGGAGCCCCCTGCTGCACGCGGGTGGCACCCACCTGGCGGATGAACTACTTGATGCGATGATCTATGGGTGGCGCCCATGAACCACTAAGGAGGGCTGCTACGGCGGGGGGCGCCTGTGCCGCGAAGTGCACGACAAAGAGACTATGCAGCTCCTCCGGGAGGCTACCGAAGATCCTGGCAGGCTGAGCAGCCAAGCGCGTGGCACGCCGGTCAGGGCCAGGGAGAACCAGTTTGCCATGACCTGGCCGTTAACTCCGGCTTCGAGAACGGCCTCCTCGTATGCCTGCAAGAAGGTCGTTGGGTCTGCTACGCCGTCATAGCGGGGTGGCATCTCTGGCTTGAACTTGCGCGACCACCACAGCTGCCACAAGGCGAGGGTGAAGGCCTGGACGCCCGCGGCGCATCCGCAGGTGCCCGCCGACCTAATTGGAGGGATGGCGTCTACCATGGAGCAGGACGAAGCAAGCGGAGAGGCAAAGCTTTGGCGCACCCCTACCTGGTGATAACCCACAAGTATAGGGGATCACAACAGTTTTCGTGGGTAGAGTATTCAACCCAAATTTATTGATTCGAAACAAGGGGAGCCAAAGAATATTCTCAAGTATTAGCAGCTGAGTTGTCAGTTTAACCACACCTGGAAACTTAATATCTGCAGCAAGGTATTTAGTAGCAAAGTAATATGATAGTAGTGGTAACGGTGCTAAAAGGTAACAGTAGCAAAAGTAATATTTTTGGTGTTTTATAGTGATTGTAGCAATAGCAACGGAAAGTAAATAAGCGAAGAACAATATATGGAAAGCTCGTAGGCAATGGATCGGTGATAGAGAATTATGCCGGATGCGATCGATCATGTAACAGTCATAACCTAGGGTGACACAGAACTAGCTCCAGTTCATCAATGTAATGTAGGCATGTATTCCAAATATAGTCATACGTGCTTATGGAAAGAACTTGCATGACATCTTTTGTCCTACACTCCCATGGCAGCGGGGTCCTATTGGAAACTAAGGGATATTAAGGCCTCCTTTTAATAGAGTATCGGACCAAAGCATTAACACATAGTGAATACATGAACTCCTCAAACTATGGTCATCATCGGGAGTGGTCCCGACTATTGTCACTTCGGGGTTGTCGGATCATAACACATAGTAGGTGACTATAGACTTGCAAGATAGGATCAAGAACTCTCATATATTGATGAAAACATAATAGGTTCAGATCTGAAGTCATGGCACTCGGGCCCTAGTGACAAGCATTAAGCATAGCAAAGTCATAGCAATATCAATCTCAAAACATAGTGGATACTAGGGACCAAACCCTAACAAAACTAACTCGATTACATGATAAATCTCATCCAACCCATCATCGTCCAGCAAGCCTACGATGGAATTACTCACACACGGCGGTGAGCATCATGAAATTGGTGATGGAGGATGGTTGATGATGATGATGGCGACGGATTCCCCTCTCCGGAGCCCCGAACGGACTCCAGATCAGCCCTCCTGAGAGAGTTTAGGGCTTGGCGGCGGCTCCATATCGTAAAACGCAATGAATCCTTCTCCCTGGTTTTTTTCTCCACGAAAGTGAATATATGGAGTCAGGGTTGAGGCCGATGGAGCGTCAGGGGGCACACGAGGCAGGGGTGCGCTCCCAGGGGGTAGGGCGCGCCCCCACCCTTGTGGACAGGTGGAGCCCCCCTGACGTGGATCTTCCTTCCAGTATTTTTTATATATTCCAAAATAATTCTCCGTTGATTTTCAGGTCATTCTGAGAACTTTTATTTCTACACAAAAATAACACCATGGAAATTCTGCTGAAAACAGCGTCAGTCCGGGTTAGTTCCATTCAAATCATACAAGTTAGAGTCCAAAAAAAGGGCAAAAGTGTTTCGAAAAGTAGATACGGTGGAGACGTATCAACTCCCCCAAGCTTAAACCTTTGCTTGTCCTTAAGCAATTCAGTTGATAAACTGAAGTGATAAAGAAAAACTTTTACAAACTCTGTTTGCTCTTGTTGCTGTAAATATGTAAAGCCAGCATTCAAGTTTTCGGCAAAGATTATGAACTTACCGTATTCACAATAACCGTACTAAGGACTGACTAGACATTGTAATTCATGGTAAAAGAGATCCAGTCAAGTCATACTCAATGTAAACTAACAGTAATGGATGCAAATGACAGCGGTGCTCTCCAACTGGTGCTTTTTAATAAGAGGATGATGACTCAACATAAAAGTAAATGGATAGGCCCTTCGCAGAGGGAAGCAGGGATTTGTAGAGGTGCTAGAGCTCGGTTTTGAAATAGATATGAATAATATTTTGAGCGGTATACTTTCATTGTCAACATAACAACCGAGAGATCTCGATATCTTCCATACTACACACATTATAGGCGGTTCCCAAACAGAATGGTAAAGTTTATACTCCCCCTCCACCAACAAGCATCAATCCATGGCTTGCTCGAAACAACGAGTGCCTCCAACTAACAAGAGTCCCCGGGGGAGTTTTGTTTGCAGTTATTTTGATTTGATTTCAATAAAGCATGGGACTGGGCATCCCGGTGACCAGCCACTTTCTCGTGAGTGATGAGCGGAGTCCACTCCTCTTGAGAATAACCCGCCTAGCATGGAATATACAGACATCCCTAGTTGATACATGAGCTATTTGAGCATACAAAACAAAATGTTTATTTGAAGGTTTAGAGTTTGGCACATACAAATTTACTTGGAACGACAGGTAGATACCGTATATAGGTAGGTATGGTGGACTCATATGGAACAACTTTGGGGTTATGGAGTTGGATGCAGAAGCAGTGTTCCCGCTTAGTACAAGTGAAGGCTAGAAAAAGACAGGGAAGCGACCAACTAGAGAGCGACAACAGTCATGAACATGCACTAAAATTAATCAACACCGAATGCAAGCATGAGTAGGATATAATGCACCATGAACATAAATATCATAGAGGCTATGTTGATTTTGTTTCAACTACATGCGTGAACATGTGCCAAGTCAAGCCACTCGAATCATTCAAAAGGGGATACCACCCTATCATACCACATCACAACCATTTTAATAGCATGTTGGCACGCAAGGTAAACCATTATAAGCTCCTAGCTAATTAAGCATGGCATAAGCAACTACAATCTCTAATTGTCATTGCAAACATGTTTATTCATAATAGGCTGAATCAGGAACAATGAACTAATCATATTTACAAAAACAAGAGAGGTCGAGTTCATACCACCTTTTCTCATCTCAATAAGTTCATCATATAATCATCATTATTGCCTTTCACTTGCACGACCGAATAGTGTGGATAATAATAATAGTGCACGTGCATTGGACTAAGCTGGAATCGGCAAGCATTCAATTCAAGAGAGAAGACAAGGTAATGTGGGCTCTTTGTTAGATCAACAATAATGCATATAAGAGCCACTCAACATTTTCATTATGGTCTTCTCCTCTCGACCCCCAAAGAACAAGAAAAGAAATAAAACTATTTACATGGGAAAGCTCCCAACAAGCAAAAGAAGAACGAGAAATCTTTTTGGGTTTTCTTTTTAATTAATACTACATGCATGGAAAGTAAACTAGCTAAAAGCTATAAGTAATTTTTTTGTTTTTTCTCTAGGTTTATCAAACACACAAGAAGAAAGCATAAAAAGGAAATAAACTAGCATGGATATTACAGTGAAAAAGTATGAGCATCGACAACTAGCATGAGTGTGTGAACATGAATGTAATGTCGGTGAGAAATACGTACTCCCCCAAGCTTAGGCTTTTGGCCTAAGTTGGTGCCTCTATGGCCACGGCTGGCCTGGCGGATATCCAAAGTAATAGTTGGGGTCGTACTAAGAAGAATCCCCCTGGTGCCACTGGTTGGTGATCTCTTCTGAATTCCACTGATAAGCAGACTGTCGGTGAGGATCAAATTGTGGTTCCGGCTCTGGCTCTGTAGCTGGTGTGGGGTTTCGGTAGGCGTGAATGGCCTCCGGCGGAACAAGGTACTTTCCTGCAGATAAGTCAAACAAAGAAGGAGCAGGCAAGGTAATAGACTCAGGGTGATTTTTATCAAATATCAGCTTGTACTTAAGCATCTTTTCCTTATTCTTAACAATAAAATCATGTGCTACCATACTCTTATAGTCTAGAAAAACAGGAGGCAGCAACTTCTCTTCCTTCTCATAATGCCTAATAGGTATGTTAATGTGTGCAGCGCGGCGTGAGGCGAAGATGCCTCCAAGGACGGGGTCCTTAGTACGGTTAAGATTTAACTGCTTTGCAACGATAGCGCCCATACTAAATGTGTCATCACGGAACAAGGCATGGCACAAAATAACAATATCAGGGGCACTAAGGTTGCCATAGTTTCCGCGACCAATTAAGCATCTACTAGCAAATATTGCGAAGTAACATAAAACAGGAAAATATATGCTAGTAATTCTTGCATCGGAAACTTTCCTCGTTTCCCCTACAGCAATTGTATCAATAAACCCTTCCACATCATCACGATGTGGTTCCTCTACGCTGCCCTCGAAAGGGATCAAACAAACCCGACAGAAATCACGAAGTGACATCTCCTTATGCTCATCATATAAATAAAATTCCACCGTAGGTGGTGAGCTCCTAGCATGGAAATGAAAGTTTTGCACAAAGATATTGGTGAATAAGAGATATTGTTCGCGTTGGTCGTGGAGGAAGGCGGTGAGGCCTGCATTCTCAGCCAATTCATAGAAATCATCATAAATCTCGGCTGCTCTCAAGAACTCATCACAAGGCCATTTATATGGTCGAACCTCCGCGGTGCGAGGAAGATTATATTTGGGCCGCTTATCCACCTCACTTTGCTTATCCTTCGAGGTTCGGCTCAATGAGCCCCTCAAAAATCTCTTCATCTTTTTCTGAAAATTTCTGAAATTTTTAGTAACTTCAAAATAAAAGTGAACCAAACTCAACAATATTGATAGCAACTACTCCTAAAAGTGCCTAGAGGCAATATCATGCATCAAAACTACTTTTGACCATATAAATTTGACATGCAAGCTCAAGAACAGGGTCACCTAAGCAGCAAAAATTTGCAATAAATAAAGCACTAGAACAAAAACTATTTGGACCATTAGAGGAGTCACATACCAAAGAACAATCTCCCAAAGCAGTTTTCTGAATGGAGCTTTGATCAAGGAGATCGAAAATGGCAGCAAGATGAGCTTGGACTCGGGTTTTAGCTGGAATAAGTGGAGGGGAGCCACCATGGGCCCACGAGGCAGGAGGCGCGCCCTCCACCCTCGTGGCCAGGTGATTGCTCCCACTGTTGTGTTCTCAGTGCCAAATATTCTCAAATATTCCAGAAAAAATCATATTTAAATTTTAGGGCATTTGGAGAACTTTTATTTTCGGGGTATTTTTTATTGCATGGATAATTCAGAAAATAGACAGAAATTACTATTTTTTCTTTATTCAATATAAATAACCGAAAGTAAAAAGAGGATACAGAGAGTTGTGTTTTCTATATTCATCCATCTCATTCTCATCAAAAGGAATCCACTAACAAGGTTGATCAAGTCTTGTTAACAAACTCATTCTGAATAACATGGAACTGGAGAATTTTGAATAACACTAGGTTACATCAACGGGGATATGCATGTCCCCAACAATAAGAATATCATATTTCTTCTTGACAGTAGGAAGAGGAAATTCAAAACCTCCAATAGTGATTGTTGGAATTTTTCCAATAGAATTGATACTGTGGACTTGAGGTTGTTTCCTCGGAAAGTGTACCGTATGCTCATTACCATTAACATGAAAAGTGACATTGCCTTTGGTGCAATCAATAACAGGCCCTGTAGTATTCAAAAAGGGTCTTCCAACAATAATAGACATACTATTGTCCTCGGGAATATCAAGAATAACAAAGTCCGCTAAAATAGTAACGTTTGCAACCACTACAGGCACATCCTCACAAATACCGACAGGTATAGCAGTTGATTTGTCAGCCACTTGCAAAGATATTTCAGTAGGTGTCAACTTATTCAAATCAAGTCTACAATATAAAGAGAGAGAGGCATAACACTAAGACCGGCTCCAAGATCACATAAAGCAGTTTTAACATAGTTTCTTTTAATGGAGCATGGTATTGTTGGTACTCCGGGATCTCCTAGCTTCTTAGGTATTCCACCTTTAAAAGTATAATTAGCAAGCATGGTGGAAATTTCAGCTTCTGGTATCTTTCTTTTATTAGTAACAATATATTTCATGTACTTAGCATAAGGATTCATTTTAGGGCGCGCCCTCCACCCTCGTGGCCAGGTGATTGCTCCCACTGTTGTGTTCTCAGTGCTAGATATTCTCAAATATTCCGGAAAAAAAATCATATTTAAATTTCCAGGCATTTGGAGAACTTTTATATTCGGGGTATTTTTTATTGCATGGATAATTCAGAAAACAGACAGAAATTACTATTTTTTCTTTATTTAATATAAATAACAGAAAGTAAAAAGAGGATACAGAGAGTTGTGTTTTCTAAATTCATCCATCTCATTCTCATCCAAAGGAATCCACTGACAAGGTTGATCAAGTCTTGTTAACAAACTCATTCCGAATAACATGGAACCGGGGAATTTTGAATGACACTAGGTTACATCAACGGGGATATGCATGTCCCCAACAATAAGAATATCGTATTTCTTCTTGACAGTAGGAAGAGGAAATTCAAAACCTCCAATAGTGATTGTTGAAATTTTTCCAATAGAATTGATACTGTGGACTTGAGGTTGTGTCCTCGGAAAGTGTACCGTATGCTCATTACCATTAACATGAAAAGTGACATTGCCTTTGGTGCAATCAATAACAGGCCCTGCAGTATTCAAAAAGGGTCTTCCAAGAATAATAGACATACTATCATCCTCAGGAATATAAAGAATAACAAAGTCCGCTAAAATAGTAACGTTTGCAACCACAATAGGCACATCCTCACAAATACCGACAGGTATAGCAGTTGATTTGTCAGCCACTTGCAAAGATATTTCACTAGGTGTCAACTTACTCAAATCAAGTCTACAATATAAAGAGAGAGAGGCATAACACTAACACCGGCTCCAAGATCACATAAAGCAGTTTTAACATAGTTTCTTTTAATGGAGCATGGTATTGCTGCTACTCCGGGATCTCCTAGCTTCTCAGGTATTCCATCTTTAAAAGTATAATTAGCAAGCATGGTGGAAATTTCAGCTTCTAGTATCTTTGTTTTATTAGTAACAATATATTTCATGTACTTAGCATAAGGATTCATTTTAGGGCGCGCCCTCCACCCTCGTGGCCAGGTGATTGCTCCCACTGTTGTGTTCTCAGTGCCACATATTCTCAAATATTCCGGAAAAAATCATATTTAAATTTCAGGGCATTTGGAGAACTTTTATATTCAGGGTATTTTTTATTGCATGGATAATTCAGAAAACAGACAGAAATTACTATTTTTTCTTTATTTAATATAAATAACAGAAAGTAAAAAGAGGATACAGAGAGTTGTGTTTTCTAAATTCATCCATCTCATTCTCATCCAAAGGAATCCACTAACAAGGTTGATAAAGTCTTGTTAACAAACTCATTCTGAATAACATGGAACCGGAGAATTTTGAATAACACTAGGTTACATCAACGGGGATATGCATGTCCCCAACAATAAGAATATCATATTTCTTCTTGACAGTAGGAACAGGAAATTCAAAACATCCAATAGTGATTGTTGAAATTTTTCCAATAGAATTGATACTTTGGACTTGAGGTTGTGTCCTCGCAAAGTGTACCGTATGCTCATTACCATTCACATGAAAAGTGACATTGCCTTTGGTGCAGTCAATGACAGGCCCTGCAGTATTCAAAAAGGGTCTTCCAAGAATAACAGACATACTATCGTCCTCGGGAATATCAAGAATAACAAATCCATTAAAATAGAAACGTTTGCAACCACAATAGGCACATCCTCACAAATAGCGACATGTATAGTAGTTGATTTGTCAACCATTTGCAAATATATTTCAGTAGGTGTCAACTTATTCAAATCAAGTCAACTGGACCATTAGAGGAGTCACATACCAAAGAACAATCCCCCAAAGCAGTTTTGTGAATGGAGCTTTGAGCAAGGAGATCGAAAATGGCAGCAAGATGAGCTTGGACTCGGGTTTTAGATGGCTAATGATGTTTTTGGGAGGAAGAAGGAGTGTGTGGTAGCTGGAATAAGTGGAGGGGAGCCACCATGGGTCCACGAGGCAGGGGGCGCGCCCTCCACCCTCGTGTCCAAGTGCTTGCTCCCCCTGTTGTGTTCTCTGTGCCAGATATTCTCAAACATTCCAGAAAAAATCATATTTAAATTTCAGGGCATTTGGAGAACTTCTATTTTCGGGGTATTTTTTATTGCATGGATAATTTAGAAAACAGACAGAAATTACTATTTTTTCTTTATTTAATATAAATAACATAAAGTAAAAAGAGGATACAGAGAGTTGTGTTTTCTAAATTCATCCATCTCATTCTCATCCAAAGGAATCCACTAACAAGGTTGATCAAGTCTTGTTAACAAACTCATTCCGAATAACATGGAACCGGAGAATTTTGAATAACACTAGGTTACATCAACGGGGATATGCATGTCCCCAACAATAAGAATATCATATTTCTTCTTGACAGTAGGAAGAGGAAATTCAAAACATCCAATAGTGATTGTTGAAAATTTTCCAATAGAATTGATACTGTGGACTTGAGGTTGTGTCCTCGGAAAGTGTACCGTATGCTCATTACCATTAACATGAAAAGTGACATTCCCTTTGGTGCCATCAATAGCAGGCCCTGTGGTATTCAAAAAGGGTCTTCGAAGAATAACAAACATACTATCATCCTCGGGAATATCAAGAATAACAAAGTCCGTTAAAATGGTAACGTTTGCAACCACAACAGGCACATCCTCACAAATACCGACAGGTATAGTAGTTGATTTGTCATCCATTTGCAAAGATATTTCAGTAGGTGTCAACTTATTCAAATCAAGTCAACTGGACCATTAGAGGAGTCACATACCAAAGAACAATCCCCCAAAGCAGTTTTGTGAATGGAGCTTTGAGCAAGGAGATCGAAAATGGCAGCAAGATGAGCTTGGACTCGGGTTTTAGCTGGCTAGTGATGTTTTTGGGAGGAAGAAGGAGTGTGTGGTAGCTGGAATAAGTGGAGGGGAGCCACCATGGGCCCACGAGGCAGGGGGCGCACCCTCCACCCTCGTGGCCAGGTGCTTGCTCCCCCTGTTGTGTTCTCAGTACCAGATATTCTCAAATATTCCAGAAAAAATCATATTTAAATTTTAGGGCATTTGAAGAACTTCTATTTTCGGGGTATTTTTATTGCATGGATAATTCAGAAAACAGACAGAAATTACTATGTTTTCTTTATTTAATATAAATAACAGAAAGTAAAAAGAGGATACGGAGAGTTCTGTTTTCTAAATTCATCCATCTCATTCTCATCCAAAGGAATCCACTAACAAGGTTGATCAAGTCTTGTTAACAAACTCATTCTGAATAACATGGAACCGGAGAATTTTGAATAACACTAAGTTACATCAACGGGGATATGCATGTCCCCAACAATAAGAATATCATATTTCTTCTTGACAGTAGGAAGAGCAAATTCAAAACCTCCAATAGTGATTGTTGAAATTTTTCCAATAGAATTGATACTGTGGACAGGTTGTGTCCTCAGAAAGTGTACCGTATGCTCATTACCATTCACATGAAAAGTGACATTGCCTTTGGGGCAGTCAATAGCAGGCCCTGCAGTATTCAAAAAGGGTCTTCCAAGAATAACAGACATACTATCATCCTCGAGAATATCAAGAATAAGAAAGTCCGTTAAAATAGTAACGTTTGCAACCATAACAGGCACATTGTCACAAATACCGACATGTATAGTAGTTGATTTGTCAGCCATTTGCAAAGATATTTCAGTAGGTGTCGACTTATTCAAGTCAAGTCAACTGGACCATTAGAGGAGTCACATACCAAAGAACAATCCCCCAAAGCAGTTTTGTGAATGGAGCTTTGAGCAAGGAGATCGAAAATGGCAGCAAGATGAGCTTGGACTCGGGTTTTAGCTGGCTAGTGATGTTTTTGGGAGGAAGAAGGAGTGTGTGGTAGCTGGAATAAGTGGAGGGGAGCCACCATGGGCCCACGAGGTAGGGAGCGCGCCCTCCACCCTCGTGGCCAGGTGCTTGCTCCCCCTATTGTGTTCTTAGTGCCAGATATTCTCAAATATTCCAGAAAAAATCATATTTAAATTTCAGGGCATTTGGAGAACTTCTATTTTCGGGGTAATTTTTATTGCATGGATAATTCAGAAAACAAACAGAAATTACTATTTTTTCTTTATTTAATATACATAACAGAAAGTAAAAAGAGGATACAGAGAGTTGTGTTTTCTAAATTCACCCATCTCATTCTCATCCAAAGGAATCCACTAACAAGGTTGATCAAGTCTTGTTAACAAACTCATTCCGAATAACATGGAACCGGAGAATTTTGAATAACACTAGGTTACATCAACGGGGATATGCATGTCCCCAACAATAAGAATATCATATTTCTTCTTGACAGTAGGAAGAGGAAATTCAAAACCTCGAATAGTGATTATTGAAATTTTTCCAATAGAATTGATACTGTGGACTTGAGGTTGTGTCCTCGGAAAGTGTACCGTATGCTCATTACCATTAACATGAAAAGTGACATTGCCTTTGGTCCAATCAATAAAAGGCCCTGCAGTATTCAAAAAGGGTCTTCAAGGAATAACAGACATACTATCGTCCTCAGGAATATAAAGAATAACAAAGTCCGCTAAAATAGTAACATTTGCAACCACAATAGGCACATCCTCACAAATACCGACAGGTATAGCAGTTGATTTGTCATCCACTTGCAAAGATATTTTAGTAGGTGTCAACTTATTCAAATCAAGTCTACAATATAAAGAGAGAGAGGCATAACACTAACACCGGCTCCAAGATCACATAAATCAGTTTTAACATAGTTTCTTTTAATGGAGCATGGTATTGTTGGTACTCCGGGATCTCCTAGCTTCTCAGGTATTCCACCTTTAAAAGTATAATTAGCAAGCATGGTGGAAATTTCAGCTTCTAGTATCTTTCTTTTATTAGTAACAATATATTTCATGTACTTAGCAGAAGGATTCATTTTAGGGCGCGCCCTCCACCCTCGTGGCCAGGTGATTGCTCCCACTGTTGTGTTCTAAGTGCCACATATTCTCAAATATTCCAGAAAAAATCATATTTAAATTTCAGGGCATTTGGAGAACTTCTATTTTCGGGGTATTTTTTATTGCATGGATAATTCAGAAAACAGACAGAAATTACTATGTTTTCTTTATTTAATATAAATAACAGAAAGTAAAAAGAGGATACAGAGAGTTGTGTTTTCTAAATTCATCCATCTCATTCTCATCCAAAGGAATCCACTAAGAAGGTTGATCAAGTCTTGTTAACAAACTCATTCCGAATAACATGGAACCGGAGAATTTTGAATAACACTAGGTTACATCAACGGGGATATGCATGTCCCCAACAATAAGAATATCATATTTCTTCTTGACAGTAGGAAGAGGAAATTCAAAACCTCCAGTAGTGATTGTTGAAAATTTTCCAATAGAATTGATACTGTGGAAAGGTTGTGTCCTTAGAAAGTGTAACGTATGCTCATTACCATTCACATGAAAAGTGACATTGCCTTTGGTGCAGTCAATAGTAGGCCCTGCAGTATTCAAAAAGGGTCTTCCAAGAATAACAAACATACTATCATCCTCGGGAATATCAAGAATAACAAAGTCCATTAAAATAGTAACGTTTGCAACCATAACAGGCACATCCTCACAAATACCGACATGTATAGTAGTTGATTTGTTAGCCATTTTCAAAGATATTTCAGTAGGTGTCGACTTATTCAAGTCAAGTCAACTGGACCATTAGAGGAGTCACATACCAAAGAACAATCCCCCAAAGCAGTTTTGTGAATGGAGCTTTGAGCAAGGAGATCGAAAATGGCAGCAAGATGAGCTTGGACTCGGGTTTTAGATGGCTAGTGATGTTTTTGGGAGGAAGAAGGAGTGTGTGGTAGCTGGAATAAGTGGAGGGGAGCCACCATGGGCCCACGAGGTAGGGAGCGCGCCCTCCACCCTCGTGGCCAGGTGCTTGCTCCCCCTGTTGTGTTCTCAGTGCCAGATATTCTCAAATATTCCAGAAAAAATCATATTTAAATTTCAGGGCATTTGGAGAACTTCTATTTTCGGGGTATTTTTTATCGCATGGATAATTCAGAAAACAGATAGAAATTACTATTTTTTCTTTATTTAATATAAATAACAGAAAGTAAAAAGAGGATACAGAGAGTTGTGTTTTCTAAATTCATCCATCTCATTCTCATCCAAAGGAATCCACTAACAAGGTTGATCAAGTCTTGTTAACAAACTCATTCCGAATAACATGGAACCGGAGAATTTTGAATAACACTAGGTTACATCAACGGGGATATGCATGTCCCCAACAATAAGAATATCATATTTCTTCTTGACAGTAGGAAGAGGAAATTCAAAACCTCCAATAGTGATTGTTGAAATTTTTCCAATAGAATT
This sequence comes from Triticum dicoccoides, assembly GCF_002162155.2. Taxonomy (NCBI): domain Eukaryota; kingdom Viridiplantae; phylum Streptophyta; class Magnoliopsida; order Poales; family Poaceae; genus Triticum; species Triticum dicoccoides. The sequence goes on from NC_041392.1 coordinate 403,713,274, forward strand.
GATACTGTGGACTTGAGGTTGTGTCGTCGGAAAGTGTACCGTATGCTCATTACCATTCACATGAAAAGTGACATTGCCTTTGGTGCAGTCAATGACAGGCCCTACAGTATTCAAAAAGGGTCTTCCAAGAATAACAGACATACTATCGTCCTCGGGAATATCAAGAATAACAAATCCGTTAAAATAGAAACGTTTGCAACCACAACACGCACATCCTCACAAATACAGACATGTATAGTAGTTGATTTGTCAGCCATTTGCAAAGATATTTCAGTAGGTGTCAACTTATTCAAATCAAGTCAACTGGACCATTAGAGGAGTCACATACCAAAGAACAATCCCCCAAAGCAGTTTTGTGAATGGAGCTTTGAGCAAGGAGATCGAAAATGGCAGCAAGATGAGCTTGGACTCGGGTTTTAGATGGCTAATGATGTTTTTGGGAGGAAGAAGGAGTGTGTGGTAGCTGGAATAAGTGGAGGGGAGCCACCGTGGGCCCACGAGGCAGGGGCGCGCCCTCCACCGTCGTGGCCAGGTGCTTGCTCCCCCTGTTGTGTTCTCAGTGCCAAATATTCTCAAATATTCCAGAAAAAATCATATTTAAATTTCAGTGCATTTGGAGAACTTCTATTTTTGGGGTATTTTTTATTGCATGGATAATTCAGAAAACAGACAGAAATTACTATTTTTTCTTTATTTAATATAAATAACAGAAAGTAAAAAGAGGATACAGAGAGTTGCGTTTTCTAAATTCATCCATCTCATTCTCATCCAAAGGAATCCACCAACAAGGTTGATCAAGTCTTGTTAACAAACTCATTTCGAATAACATGGAACCGGAGAATTTTGAATAACACTAGGTTACATCAACGGGGATATGCATGTCCCCAATAATAAGAATATCATATTTCTTCTTGACAGTAGGAAGAGGAAATTCAAAACATCCAATAGTCATTGTTGAAATTTTTCCAATAGAATTGATACTGTGGACTTGAGGTTGTGTCCTCGGAAAGTGTACCGTATACTCATTACCATTAACATGAAAAGTGACATTCCCTTTGGTGCCATCAATAGAAGGCCCTACGGTATTCAAAAAGGGTCTTCCAAGAATAACAAACATACTATCGTCCTCGGGAATATCAAGAATAACAAAGTCCGTTAAAATGGTAACGTTTGCAACCACAACAGGCACATCCTCACAAATACCGACAGGTATAGTACTTGATTTGTCAGCCATTTGCAAAGATATTTCAGTAGGTGTCAACTTATTCAAATCAAGTCAACTGGACCATTAGAGGAGTCACATACCAAAGAACAATCCCCCAAAGCAGTTTTGTGAATGGAGCTTTGAGCAAGGAGATCGAAAATGGCAGCAAAATGAGCTTGGACTCGGGTTTTAGCTGGCTAGTGATGTTTTTGGGAGGAAGAATGAGTGGGTGCTAGCTGGAATAAGTGGAGGGGAGCCACCATGGGCCCACAAGGCAGGGGGCACGCCGTCCACCCTCGTGGCCAGGTGCTTGCTCCCCCTGTTGTGTTCTCAGTGCCAGATATTCTCAAATATTCCAGAAAAAATCATATTTAAATTTCAGGGCATTTGGAGAACTTCTATTTTCGAGGTATTTTTTATTGCATGGATAATTAAGAAAATAGACAGAAATTACTATTTTTTCTTTATTTAATATAAATAGCAGAAAGTAAAAAGAGGATACAGAGAGTTGTGTTTTCTAAATTCATCCATCTCATTCTCATCCAAAGGAATCCACTAACAAGGTTGATCAAGTCTTGTTAACAAACTCATTCTGAATAACATGGAACCGGAGAATTTTGAATAACACTAGGTTACATCAACGGGGATATGCATGTCCCCATTGTAAGAATATCATATTTCTTCTTGACAGTCGGAAGAGGAAATTCAAAACCTCCAATAGTGATTGTTGAAAATTTTCCAATAGAATTGATACTGTGGACTTGAGGTTGTTTCCTCGGAAAGTGTACTGTATGCTCATTACCATTAACATGAAAAGTGACATTGCCTTTGGTGCAATCAATAACAGGCCCTGCAGTATTCAAAAAGGGTCTTCCAAGAATAACAGACATGCTATCGTCCTCGGGAATATCAAGTATAACAAAGTCCATTAAAATAGTAACGTTTACAACCACAACAGGCACATCCTCACAAATACCGACATGTATAGTAGTTGATTTGTCAGCCATTTGCAAAGATATTTCAGTAGGTGTCAACTTATTCAAATCAAGTCAACTGGACCATTAGAGGAGTCACATACCAAAGAACAATCCCCCAAAGCAGTTTTGTGAATGGAGCTTTGAGCAAGGAGATCGAAAATGGCAGCAAGATGAGCTTGGACTCGGGTTTTAGCTGGCTAGTGATGTTTTTGGGAGGAAGAAGGAGTGTGTGGTAGCTGGAATAAGTGGAGGGGAGCCACCATGGGCCGACGATGCAGGGGGCGCGCCCTCCACCCTCGTGGCCAGGTGCTTGCTCCCCCTGTTGTGTTCTCAGTGCCAGATATTCTCAAATATTCCAGAAAAAATCATATTTAAATTTCAGGGCATTTGGAGAACTTCTATTTTCGGGGTATTTTTTATTGCATGGATAATTCAGAAAACAGACAGAAATTACTATGTTTTCTTTATTTAATATAAATAACAGAAAGTAAAAAGAGGATACAGAGAGTTGTGTTTTCTAAATACATCCATCTCATTCTCATCCAAAGGAATCCACTAACAAGGTTGATCAAGTCTTGTTAACAAACTCATTCCGAATAACATGGAACCGGAGAATTTTGAATAACACTAGGTTACATCAACGGGGATATGCATGTCCCCAACAATAAGAATATCATATTTCTTCTTGACAGTAGGAAGAGCAAATTCAAAACCTCCAATAGTGATTGTTGAAATTTTTCCAATAGAATTGATACTGTGGACTTGAGGTTGTGTCCTCATAAAGTGTACCGTATGCTCATTACCATTAACATGAAAAGTGACTTTCCCTTTGGTGCAATCAATAGCAGGCCCTGCAGTATTCAAAAAGGGTCTTCCAAGAATAACAGACATACTATCGTCCTCGGGAATATCAAGAATAACAAAGTCCATTAAAATAGTAACGTTTGCAACCACAACAGGCACATCCTCACAAATACCGACAGGTATAGTACTTGATTTGTCAGCCATTTGCAAAGATATTTCAGTAGGTGTCAACTTATTCAAATCAAGTCAACTGGACCATTAGAGGAGTCACATACCAAAGAACAATCCCCCAAAGCAGTTTTGTGAATGGAGCTTTGAGCAAGGAGATCGAAAATGGCAGCAAGATGAGCTTGGACTCGGGTTTTAGCTGGCTAGTGATGTTTTTGGGAGGAAGAAGGAGTGTGTGGTAGCTGGAATAAGTGGAGGGGAGCCACCGTGGGCCCACGAGGCAGGGGGCGCGCCCTCCACCCTCGTGGCCAGGTGCTTGCTCCCCCTGTTGTGTTCTCAGTGCCAGATATTCTCAAATATTCCAGAAAAAATCATATTTAAATTTCAGGGCATTTGGAGAACTTCTATTTTCGGGGTATTTTTTATTGCATGGATAATTCAGAAAACAGACAGAAATTACTATGTTTTCTTTATTTAATATAAATAACAAAAAGTAAAAAGAGGATACAGAGAGTTCTGTTTTCTAAATTCATCCATCTCATTCTCATCCAAAGAAATCCACTAACAAGGTTGATCAAGTCTTGTTAACAAACTCATTCCGAATAACATGGAACCGGAGAATTTTGAATAACACTAGGTTACATCAACGGGGATATGCATGTCCCCAATAATAAGAATATCATATTTCTTCTTGATAGTAGGAAGAGGAAATTCAAAACCTCCAATAGTGATTGTTGAAATTTTTCCAATAGAATTGATACTGTGGATAGGTTGTGTCCTCAGAAAGTGTACCGTATGCTCATTACCATTCACATGAAAAGTGACATTGCCTTTGGTGCAGTCAATAGCAGGCCCTGCAGTATTGAAAAAGGGTCTTCCAAGAATAACAGACATACTATCGTCCTCGGGAATATCAAGAATAACAAAGTCCGTTAAAATAGTAACGTTTGCAACTATAATAGGCACATCCTCACAAATACCGACATGTATAGTACTTGATTTGTCAGCCATTTGCAAAGATATTTCAGTAGGTGTCGACTTATTCAAGTCAAGTCAACTGGACCATTAGAGGAGTCACATACAAAAGAACAATCCCCCAAAGCAGTTTTGTGAATGGAGCTTTGAACAAGGAGATCGAAAATGGCAGCAAGATGAGCTTGGACTCGGGTTTTAGATGGCTAGTGATGTTTTTGGGAGGAAGAAGGAGTGTGTGGTAGCTGGAATAAGTGGAGGGGAGCCACCGTGGGCCCACGAGGTAGGGGGCGCGCCCTCCACCCTCGTGGCCAGGTGCTTGCTCCCCCTGTTGTGTTCTCAGTGCCAGATATTCTCAAATATTCCAGAAAAAATCATATTTAAATTTCAGGGCATTTGGAGAACTTCTATTTTCGGGGTATTTTTTATTGCATGGATAATTCAGAAAACAGACAGAAATTACTATTTTTTATTTATTTAATATAAATAACAGAAAGTAAAAAGAGGATACAGAGAGTTGTGTTTTCTAAATTCATCCATCTCATTCTCATCCAAAGGAATCCACTAACAAGGTTGATCAAGTCTTGTTAACAAACTCATTCCGAATAACATGGAACCGGAGAATTTTGAATAACACTAGGTTACATCAACGGGGATATGCATGTCCCCAACAATAAGAATATCATATTTCTTCTTGACAGTAGGAAGAGGAAATTCAGAACCTCCAATAGTGATTGTTGAAATTTTTCCAATAGAATTGATACTATGGACTTGAGGTTGTGTCCTCGAAAAGTGTACCGCATGCTCATTACCATTCACATGAAAACTAACATTGCCATTGGTGCAGTCAATAACAGGCCCTGCAGTATTCAAAAAGGGTCTTCCAAGAAAAACAGACATACTATCGTGCTCGGGAATATCAAGAATAACAAAGTCCATTAAAATAGTAACGTTTGCAACCATAACAGGCACATCCTCACAAATACCGACATGTATAGTAGTTGATTTGTCAGCCATTTGCAAAGACATTTCAGTAGGTTTCAACTTATTCAAGTCAAGTCAAGTGGACCATTAGACGAGTCACATACCAAGGAACAATCCCTCAAAGCAGTTTTGTGAATGGAGCTTTGAGCAAGGAGATCGAAAATGGCAGCAAGATGAGCTTGGACTTGGGTTTTAGCTGGCTAGTGATGTTTTTGGTAGGAAGAAGGAGTATGTGGTAGCTGGAATAAGTGGAGGGGAGCCACCATGGGCCCACGAGGTAGGGGGCGCGCCCTCCACCCTCGTGGCCAGGTGCTTGCTCCCCTGTTGTGTTCTCAGTGCCAGATATTCTCAAATATTCCAGAAAAAACCATATTTAAATTTCAGGGCATTTGGAGAACTTCTATTTTCGGGGTATTTTTTATTGCATTGATAATTCAGAAAACAGACAGAAATTACTAATTTTTCTTTATTTAATATAAATAACAGAAAGTAAAAAGAGGATACAGAGAGTTGTGTTTTCTAAATTCATCTATCTCATTCTCATCAAAAGGAATCCACTAACAAGGTTGATCAAGTCTTGATAACAAACTCATTCCGAATAACATGGAACCGGAGAATTTTGAATAACACTAGGTTACATCAATGGGGATATGCATGTCCCCAACAATAAGAATGTCATATTTCTTCTTGACAGTAGGAAGAGGAAATTCAAAACCTCCAATAGTGATTGTTCAAAATTTTCCAATAGAATTGATACTGTGGACTTGAGGTTGTTTCCTCGGAAAGTGTACTGTATGCTCATTACCATTAACATGAAAAGTGACATTGCCTTTGGTGCAATCAATAACAGGCCCTGCAGTATTCAAAAAGGGTCTTCCAAGAATAACACACATACTATCGTCCTCGGGAATATCAAGACTAACAAAGTCCGTTAAAATAGTAATGTTTGCAACCACAACAGGCACATCCTCACAAATACCGACAGGTATAGTAGTTGATTTATCATCCATTTGCAAAGATATTTCAGTAGGTGTCAACTTATTCAAATCAAGTCAACTGGACCATTAGAGGAGTCACATACCAAAGAACAATCCCCCAAAGTAGTTTTGTGAATGGAGCTTTGAGCAAGGAGATCGAAAATGGCAGCAAGATGAGCTTGGACTCGGGTTTTAGCTGGCTAGTGATGTTTTTGGGAGGAAGAACGAGTGTGTGGTAGCTGGAATAAGTGGAGGGGAGCCACCATGGGCCCACGAGGCAGGGGGCGCGCCCTCCACCCTCGTGGCCAGGTGCTTGCTCCCCCTGTTGTGTTCTCAGTGCCAGATATTCTCAAATATTCCAGAAAAAATCATATTTAAATTTCAGGGCATTTGGAGAACTTCTATTTTCGGGGTATTTTTTATTGCATGGATAATTCAGAAAACAGACAGAAATTACTATGTTTTCTTTATTTAATATAAATAACAGAAAGTAAAAAGAGGATAGAGAGAGTTCTGTTTTCTAAATTCATCCATCTCATTCTCATCCAAAGGAATCCACTAACAAGGTTGATCAAGTCTTGTTAACAAACTCATTCCGAATAACATGGAACCGGAGAATTTTGAATAACACTAGGTTACATCAACGGGGATATGCATGTCCCCAACAATAAGAATATCATATTTCTTCTTGACAGTAGGAAGAGGAAATTCAAAACCTCCAATAGTGATTGTTGAAATTTTTCCAATAGAATTGATACTGTGGATAGGTTGTGTCCTCAGAAAGTGTACCGTATGCTCATTACCATTCACATGAAAAGTGACATTGCCTTTGGTGCAGTCAATAGCAGGCCCTGCAGTATTCAAAAAGGGTCCTCCAAGAATAACAGACATACTATCGTCCTCGGGAATATCAAGAATAACAAAGTCCATTAAAATAGTAACGTTTGCAACCATAACAGGCACATCCTCACAAATACCGACATGTATAGTAGTTGATTTGTCAGCCATTTGCAAAGATATTTCAGTAGGTGTCGACTTATTCAAGTCAAGTCAACTGGACCATTAGAGGAGTCACATACCAAAGAACAATCCCCCAAAGCAGTTTTGTGAATGGAGCTTTGAGCAAGGAGATCGAAAATGGCAGCAAGATGAGCTTGGACTCGGGTTTTAGATGGCTAGTGACTTTTTTGGGAGGAAGAAGGAGTGTGTGGTAGCTGGAATAAGTGGAGGGGAGCCACCGTGGGCCCACGAGGTAGGGGGCGCGCCCTCCACCCTCGTGGACAGGTGCTTGCTCCCCCTGTTGTGTTCTCAGTGCCAGATATTCTCAAATATTCCAGAAAAATCATATTTAAATTTCAGGGCATTTGGAGAACTTCTATTTTCGGGGTATTTTTTATTGCATGGATAATTCAGAAAACAGACAGAAATTACTATTTTTTATTTATTTAATATAAATAACAGAAAGTAAAAAGAGGATACAGAGAGTTGTGTTTTCTAAATTCATCCATCTCATTCTCATCCAAAGGAATCCACTAACAAGGTTGATCAAGTGTTGTTAACAAACTCATTCCGAATAACATGGAACCGGAGAATTTTGAATAACACTAGGTTACATCAACGGGGATATGCATGTCCCCAACAATAAGAATATCATATTTCTTCTTGACAGTAGGAAGAGGAAATTCAAAACCTCCAATAGTGATTGTTGAAATTTTTCCAATAGAATTGATAGTGTGGACTTGAGGTTGTGTCCTCGGAAAGTGTACCGCATGCTCATTACCATTCACATGAAAACTGACATTGCCTTTGGTGCAGTCAATAACAGGCCCTGCAGTATTCAAAAAGGGTCTTCCAAGAATAACAGACATACTATCGTCCTCGGGAATATCAAGAATAACAAGGTCCGTTAAAATAGTAATGTTTGCAACCATAACAGGCACATCCTCACAAATACCGACATGTATAGTAGTTGATTTGTCAGCCATTTGCAAATACATTTCTGAAGGTGTCAACTTATTCAAGTCAAGTCAACTGGACCATTAGACGAGTCACATACCAAGGAACAATCCCCCGAAGCAGTTTTGTGAATGGAGCTTTGAGCAAGGCGATCGAAAATGGCAGCAAGATGAGCTTGGACTTGGGTTTTAGCTGGCTAGTGATGTTTTTGGGAGGAAGAAGGAGTATGTGGTAGCTGGAATAAGTGGAGGGGAGCCACCGTGGGCCCACGAGGTAGGGGGCGCGCCCTCCACCCTCGTGGCCAGGTGCTTGCTCCCCTGTTGTGTTCTCAGTGCCAGATATTCTCAAATATTCTAGAAAAAATCATATTTAAATTTCAGGGCATTTGGAGAACTTCTATTTTCGGGGTATTTTTTATTGCATGGATAATTCAGAAAACAGACAGAAATTACTAATTTTTCTTTATTTAATATAAATAACAGAAAGTAAAAAGAGGATACAGAGAGTTGTGTTTTCTAAATTCATCTATCTCATTCTCATCAAAAGGAATAAACTAACAAGGTTGATCAAGTCTTGTTAACAAACTCATTCCGAATAACATGGAACCGGAGAATTTTGAATAACACTAGGTTACATCAATGGGGATATGCATGTCCCCAACAATAAGAATGTCATATTTCTTCTTGACAGCAGGAAGAGGAAATTCAAAACCTCCAATAGTGATTGTTGAAAATTTTCCAATAGAATTGATACTGTGGACTTGAGGTTGTTTCCTCGGAAAGTGTACTGTATACTCATTACCATTAACATGAAAAGTGACATTGCCTTTGGTGCAATCAATAACAGGCCCTGCAGTATTCAAAAAGGGTCTTCCAGGAATAACACACATACTATCGTCCTCGGGAATATCAAGACTAACAAAGTCCGTTAAAATTGTAATGTTTGCAACCACAACAGGCACATCCTCACAAATACCGACAGGTATAGTAGTTGATTTGTCATCCATTTGCAAAGATATTTCAGTAGGTGTCAACTTATTCAAATCAAGTCAACTGGACCATTAGAGGAGTCACATACCAAAGAACAATCCCCCAAAGCAGTTTTGTGAATGGAGCTTTGAGCAAGGAGATCGAAAATGGCAGCAAGATGAGCTTGGACTCGGGTTTTAGCTGGCTAGTGATGTTTTTGGGAGGAAGAAGGAGTGTGTGGTAGCTAGAATAAGTGGAGGGGAGCCACCGTGGGCCCACGAGGCAGGGGGCGTGCCCTCCACCCTCGTGGCCAGGTGCTTGCTCCCCCTGTTGTGTTCTCAGTGCCAGATATTCTCAAATATTCCAAAAAAATCATATTTAAATTTCAGGGCATTTGGAGAACTTCTATTTTCGGGGTATTTTTTATTGCATGGATAATTCAGAAAACAGACAGAAATTACTATGTTTTCTTTATTTAATATAAATAACAGAAAGTAAAAAGAGGATACAGAGAGTTCTGTTTTCTAAATTCATCCATCTCATTCTCATCCAAAGGAATCCACTAACAAGGTTGATCAAGTCTTGTTAACAAACTCATTCCGAATAACATGGAACCGGAGAATTTTGAATAACACTAGGTTACATCAACGGGGATATGCATGTCCCCAACAATAAGAATATCATATTTCTTCTTGACAGTAGGAAGAGGAAATTCAAAACCTCCAATAGTGATTGTTGAAATTTTTCCAATAGAATTGATACTGTGGATAGGTTGTGTCCTCAGAAAGTGTACCGTATGCTCATTACCATTCACATGAAAAGTGACATTGCCTTTGGTGCAGTCAATACCAGGCCCTGCAGTATTCAAAAAGTGTCTTCCAAGAATAACAGACATACTATCGTCCTCGGGAATATCAAGAATAATAAAGTCCGTTAAAATAGTAACGTTTGCAACCATAACAGGCACATCCTCACAAATACCGACATGTATAGTAGTTGATTTGTCAGCCATTTGCAAAGATATTTCAGTAGGTGTCAACTTATTCAAATCAAGTCAACTGGACCATTAGAGGGGTCACATTCCAAAGAACAATCCCCCAAAGCAGTTTTGTGAATGGAGCTTTGAGCAAGGAGATCGAAAATGGCAGCAAGATGAGCTTAGCTGGCTAGTGATGTTATTGGGAGGAAGAATGAGTGGGTGGTAGCTGTAATAAGTGGAGGGGAGCCACCGTGGGCCCACGAGGCAGGGGGCGCGCCCTCCACCCTCGTGGCCAGGTGCTTGCTCCCCCTGTCGTGTTCTCAGTGCCAGATATTCTCAAATATTCCAGGAAAAATCATATTTAAATTTCAGGGCATTTGGAGAACTTCTATTTTCGGGGTATTTTTTATTGCATGGATAATTCAGAAAACAGACAGAAATTACTATGTTTTCTTTATTTAATATAAATAACAGAAAGTAAAAAGAGGATACAGAGAGTTCTGTTTTCTCAATTCATCCATCTCATTCTCATCCAAAGGAATCCACTAACAAGGTTGATCAAGTCTTGTTAACAAACTCATTCCGAATAACATGGAACCGGAGAATTTTGAATAACACTAGGTTACATCAACGGGGATATGCATGTCCCCAACAATAAGAATATCATATTTCTTCTTGACAGTAGGAAGAGGAAATTCAAAACCTCCAATAGTGATTGTTGAAATTTTTCCAATAGAATTGATACTGTGGATAGGTTGTGTCCTCGGAAAGTGTACCGTATGCTCATTACCATTCACATGAAAAGTGACATTGCCTTTGGTGCAGTCAATAACAGGCCCTGTAGTATTCAAAAAGGGTCTTCCAAGAATAACAGACATACTATCGTCCTCGGGAATATCAAGAATAATAAAGTCCGTTAAAATAGTAATGTTTGCAACCATAACAGGCACATCCTCACAAATACCGACATGTATAGTAGTTGATTTGTCAGCCATTTGCAAAGATATTTCAGTAGGTGTCAACTTATTCAAATCAAGTCAACTGGACCATTAGAGGAGTCACATTCCAAAGAACAATCCCCCAAAGCAGTTTTGTGAATGGAGCTTTGAGCAAGGAGATCGAAAATGGCAGCAAGATGAGCTTAGCTGGCTAGTGATGTTATTGGGAGGAAGAATGAGTGGGTGGTAGCTGTAATAAGTGGAGGGGAGCCACCGTGGGCCCACGAGGCAAGGGGCGCGCCCTCCACCCTCGTGGCCAGGTGCTTGCTCCCCCTGTCGTGTTCTCAGTGCCAGATATTCTCAAATATTCCAGGAAAAATCATATTTAAATTTCAGGGCATTTGGAGAACTTCTATTTTCGGGGTATTTTTTATTGCATGGATAATTCAGAAAACAGACAGAAATTACTATGTTTTCTTTATTTAATATAAATAACAGAAAGTAAAAAGAGGATACAGAGAGTTCTGTTTTCTCAATTCATCCATCTCATTCTCATCCAAAGGAATCCACTAACAAGGTTGATCAAGTCTTGTTAACAAACTCATTCCGAATAACATGGAACCGGAGAATTTTGAATAACACTAGGTTACATCAACGGGGATATGCATGTCCCCAACAATAAGAATATCATATTTCTTCTTGACAGTAGGAAGAGGAAATTCAAAACCTCCAATAGTGATTGTTGAAATTTTTCCAATAGAATTGATACTGTGGACTTGAGGTTGTGTCCTCAGAAAGTGTACCGTATGCTCATTACCATTAACATGAAAAGTGACATTCCCTTTGGTGCAATCAATAGCAGGCCCTGCAGTATTCAAAAAGGGTCTTCCAAGAATAACAGACATACTATCGTCCTCGGGAATATCAAGAATAACAAAGTCCGTTAAAATAGTAACGTTTGCAACCACAACAGGCACATCCTCACAAATACCGACAGGTATAGTACTTGATTTGTCAGCCATTTGCAAAGATATTTCAGTAGGTGTCAACTTATTCAAATCAAGTCAACTGGACCATTAGAGAAGTCACATACCAAAGAACAATCCCCCAAAGCAGTTTTGTGAATGGAGCTTTGAGCAAGGAGATCGAAAATGGCAGCAAGATGAGCTTGGACTCGGGTTTTAGCTGGCTAGTGATGTTTTTGGGAGGAAGAAGGAGTGTGTGGTAGCTGGAATAAGTGGAGGGGAGCCACCGTGGGCCCACGAGGCAGGGGGGCGCCCTCCACCCTCGTGGCCAGGTGCTTGCTCCCCCTATTGTGTTCTCAGTGCCAGATATTCTCAAATATTCCAGAAAAAATCATATTTAAATTTCAGGGCATTTGGAGAACTTCTATTTTCGGGGTATTTTTTATTGCATGGATAATTCAGAAAACAGACAGAAATTACTATGTTTTCTTTATTTAATGTAAATAACAAAAAGTAAAAAGAGGATACAAAGAGTTCTGTTTTCTAAATTCATCCATCTCTTTCTCATCCAAAGGAATCCACTAACAAGGTTGATCAAGTCTTGTTAACAAACTCATTCCGAATAACATGGAACCGGAGAATTTTGAATAACACTAGGTTACATCAACGGGGATATGCATGTCCCCAACAATAAGAATATCATATTTCTTCTTGACAGTAGGAAGAGGAAATTCAAAACCTCCAATAGTGATTGTTGAAATTTTTCCAATAGAATTGATACTGTGGACTTGAGGTTGTGTCCTCAGAAAGTGTACCGTATGCTCATTACCATTAACATGAAAAGTGACATTCCCTTTGGTGCAATCAATAGCAGGCCCTGCAGTATTCAAAAAGGGTCTTCCAAGAATAACAGACATACTATCGTCCTCGGGAATATCAAGAATAACAAAGTCCGTTAAAATAGCAACGTTTGCAACCACAACAGGCACATCCTCACAAATACCGACAGGTATAGTACTTGATTTGTCAGCCATTTGCAAAGATATTTCAGTAGGTGTCAACTTATTCAAATCAAGTCAACTGGACCATTAGAGAAGTCACATACCAAAGAACAATCCCCCAAAGCAGTTTTGTGAATGGAGCTTTGAGCAAGGAGATCGAAAATGGCAGCAAGATGAGCTTGGACTCGGGTTTTAGCTGGCTAGTGATGTTTTTGGGGGGAAGAAGGAGTGTGTGGTAGCTGGAATAAGTGGAGGGGAGCCACCGTGGGCCCACGAGGCAGGGGGGCGCCCTCCACCCTCGTGGCCAGGTGCTTGCTCCCCCTGTTGTGTTCTCAGTGCCAGATATTCTCAAATATTCCAGAAAAAATCATATTTAAATTTCAGGGCATTTGGAGAACTTCTATTTTCGGGGTATTTTTTATTGCATGGATAATTCAGAAAACAGACAGAAATTACTATGTTTTCTTTATTTAATATAAATAACAGAAAGTAAAAAGAGGATACAGAGAGTTCTGTTTTCTAAATTCATCCATCTCATTCTCATCCAAAGGAATCCACTAACAAGGTTGATCAAGTCTTGTTAACAAACTCATTCCGAATAACATGGAACCGGAGAATTTTGAATAACACTAGGTTACATCAACGGGGATATGCATGTCCCCAACAATAAGAATATCATATTTCTTCTTGACAGTAGGAAGAGGAAATTCAAAACCTCCAATAGTGATTATTGAAATTTTTCCAATAGAATTGATACTGTGGACTTGAGGTTGTGTCCTCAGAAAGTGTACCGTATGCTCATTACCATTAACATGAAAAGTGACATTCCCTTTGGTGCAATCAATAGCAGGCCCTGCAGTATTCAAAAAGGGTCTTCCAAGAATAACAGACATACTATCATCCTCGGGAATATCAAGAATAACAAAGTCCGTTAAAATAGTAACGTTTGCAACCACAACAGGCACATCCTCACAAATACCGACAGGTATAGTACTTGATTTGTCAGCCATTTGCAAAGATATTTCTGTAGGTGTCAACTTATTCAAATCAAGTCAACTGGACCATTAGAGGAGTCACATACCAAAGAACAATCCCGCAAAGCAGTTTTGTGAATGGAGCTTTGAGCAAGGAGATCGAAAATGGCAGCAAGATGAGCTTGGACTCGGGTTTTAGCTGGCTAGTGATGTTTTTGGGAGGAAGAAGGAGTGTGTGGTAGCTGGAATAAGTGGAGGGGAGCCACCGTGGGCCCACGAGGCAGGGGGGCGCCCTCCACCCTCGTGGCCAGGTGCTTGCTCCCCCTGTTGTGTTCTCAGTGCCAGATATTCTCAAATATTCCAGAAAAAATCATATTTAAATTTCAGGGCATTTGGAGAACTTTTATTTTCGGGGTATTTTTTATTGCATGGATAATTCAGAAAACAGACAGAAATTACTATGTTTTCTTTATTTAATATAAATAACAGAAAGTAAAAAGAGGATACAGAGAGTTCTGTTTTCTCAATTCATCCATCTCATTCTCATCCAAAGGAATCCACTAACAAGGTTGATCAAGTCTTGTTAACAAACTCATTCCGAATAACATGGAACCGGAGAATTTTGAATAACACTAGGTTACATCAACGGGGATATGCATGTCCCCAACAATAAGAATATCATATTTCTTCTTGACAGTAGGAAGAGGAAATTCAATACCTCCAATAGTGATTGTTGAAATTTTTCCAATAGAATTGATACTGTGGACTTGAGGTTGTGTCCTCAGAAAGTGTACCATATGCTCATTACCATTAACATGAAAAGTGACATTCCCTTTGGTGCAATCAATAGCAGGCCCTGCAGTATTCAAAAAGGGTCTTCCAAGAATAACAGACATACTATCGTCCTCGGGAATATCAAGAATAACAAAGTCCGTTAAAATAGTAACGTTTGCAACCACAACAGGCACATCCTCACAAATACCGACAGGTATAGTACTTGATTTGTCAGCCATTTGCAAAGATATTTCAGTAGGTGTCAACTTATTCAAATCAAGTCAACTGGACCATTAGAGGAGTCACATACCAAAGAACAATCCCCCAAAGCAGTTTTGTGAATGGAGCTTTGAGCAAGGAGATCGAAAATGGCAGCAAGATGAGCTTGGACTCGGGTTTTAGCTGGCTAGTGATGTTTTTGGGAGGAAGAAGGAGTGTGTGGTAGCTGGAATAAGTGGAGGGGAGCCACCGTGGGCCCACGAGGCAGGGGGGCGCCCTCCACCCTCGTGGCCAGGTGCTTGCTCCCCCTGTTGTGTTCTCAGTGCCAGATATTCTCAAATATTCCAGAAAAAAATCATATTTAAATTTCAGGGCATTTGGAGAACTTCTATTTTCGGGGTATTTTTTATTGCATGGATAATTCAGAAAACAGACAGAAATTACTATGTTTTCTTTATTTAATATAAATAACAGAAAGTAAAAAGAGGATACAGAGAGTTCTGTTTTCTAAATTCATCCATCTCATTCTCATCCAAAGGAATCCACTAACAAGGTTGATCAAGTCTTGTTAACAAACTCATTCCGAATAACATGGAACCGGAGAATTTTGAATAACACTAGGTTACAACAACGGGGATATGCATGTCCC
Organism: Triticum dicoccoides; assembly: GCF_002162155.2. Lineage (NCBI taxonomy): Eukaryota > Viridiplantae > Streptophyta > Magnoliopsida > Poales > Poaceae > Triticum > Triticum dicoccoides. The sequence goes on from NC_041392.1 coordinate 403,728,783, forward strand.
CAACAATAAGAATATCATATTTCTTCTTGACAGTAGGAAGAGGAAATTCAAAACCTCCAATAGTGATTGTTGAAATTTTTCCAATAGAATTGATACTTCGGACTTGAGGTTGTGTCCTCAGAAAGTGTACCGTATGCTCATTACCATTAACATGAAAAGTGACATTCCCTTTGGTGCAATCAATAGCAGGCCTGCAGTATTCAAAAAGGGTCTTCCAAGAATAACAGACATACTATCGTCCTCGGGAATATCAAGAATAACAAAGTCCGTTAAAATAGTAGCGTTTGCAACCACAACAGGCACATCCTCACAAATACTGACAGGTATAGTACTTGATTTGTCAGCCATTTGCAAAGATATTTCAGTAGGTGTCAACTTATTCAAATCAAGTCAACTGGACCATTAGAGGAGTCACATACCAAAGAACAATCCCCCAAAGCAGTTTTGTGAATGGAGCTTTGAGCAAGGAGATCGAAAATGGCAGCAAGATGAGCTTGGACTCGGGTTTTAGCTGGCTAGTGATGTTTTTGGGAGGAAGAAGGAGTGTGTGGTAGCTGGAATAAGTGGAGGGGAGCCACCGTGGGCCCACGAGGCAGGGGGCGCCCTCCACCCTCGTGGCCAGGTGCTTGCTCACCTTGTTGTGTTCTCAGTGCCAGATATTCTCAAATATTCCAGAAAAAATCATATTTAAATTTCAGGGCATTTGGAGAACTTCTATTTTCGGGGTATTTTTTATTGCATGGATAATTCAGAAAACAGACAGAAATTACTATGTTTTGTTTATTTAATATAAATAACAGAAAGTAAAAAGAGGATACAGAGAGTTCTGTTTTCTAAATTCATCCATCTCATTCTCATCCAAAGGAATCCACTAACAAGGTTGATCAAGTCTTGTTAACAAACTCATTCCGAATAACATGGAACCAGAGAATTTTGAATAACACTAGGTTACATCAACGGGGATATGCATGTCCCCAACAATAAGAATATCATATTTCTTCTTGACAGTAGGAAGAGGAAATTCAAAACCTCCAATAGTGATTGTTGAAATTTTTCCAATAGAATTGATACTGTGGATAGGTTCTGTCCTCAGAAAGTGTACCGTATGCTCATTACCATTCACATGAAAAGTGACATTGCCTTTGGTGCAGTCAATAGCAGGCCCTGCAGTATTCAAAAAGGGTCTTCCATGAATAACAGACATACTATCGTCCTCGGGAATATCAAGAATAACAAAGTTCGTTAAAATAGTAACGTTTGCAACCATAACAGGCACATCCTCACAAATACCGACATGTATAGTAGTTGATTTGTCAGCCATTTGCAAAGATATTTTAGTAGGTGTCGACTTTTCAAGTCAAGTCAACTGGACCATTAGAGGAGTCACATACCAAAGAACAATCCCCCAAAGCAGTTTTGTGAATGGAGCTTTGAGCAAGGAGATCGAAAATGGCAGCAAGATGAGCTTGGACTCGGGTTTTAGATGGCTAGTGATGTTTTTGGGAGGAAGAAGGAGTGTGTGGTAGTTGGAATAAGTGGAGGGGAGCCACCGTGGGCCCACGAGGTAGGGGGCGCGCCCTCCACCCTCGTGGTCAGGTGCTTGCTCCCCCTGTTGTGTTCTCAGTGCCAGATATTCTCAAATATTCCAGAAAAAATCATATTTAAATTTCAGGGCATTTGGAGAACTTCTATTTTCGGGGTATTTTTTATTGCATGGATAATTCAGAAAACAGACAGAAATTACTATTTTTTATTTATTTAATATAAATAACAGAAAGTAAAAAGAGGATACAGAGAGTTGTGTTTTCTAAATTCATCCATCTCATTATCATCCAAAGGAATCCACTAACAAGGTTGATCTAGTCTTGTTAACAAACTCATTTCGAATAACATGGAACCGGAGAATTTTGAATAACACTAGGTTACATCAACGGGGATATGCATGTCCCCAACAATAAGACTATCATGTTTCTTCTTGACAGTAGGAAGAGGAAATTCAAAACCTCCAATAGTGATTGTTGAAATTTTTCCAATAGAATTGATACTGTGGACTTGAGGTTGTGTCCTCGGAAAGTGTACCGTATGCTCATTACCATTCACATGAAAAGTGACATTGCCTTTGGTCCAGTAAATAACAGGCCCTGCAGTATTCAAAAAGAGTCTTCCAAGAATAACAGACATACTATCGTCCTCGGGAATATCAAGAATAACAAAGTCCGTTAAAATAGTAACGTTTGCAACCATAACAGGCACATCCTCACAAATACCGACATGTATAGTAGTTGATTTGTCAGCCATTTGCAAAGACATTTCAGTAGGTGTCAACTTATTCAAGTCAAGTCAACAGGACCATTAGACGAGTCACATACCAAGGAACAATCCCCCAAAGCAGTTTTGTGAATGGAGCTTTGAGCAAGGAGATCGAAAATGGCAGCAAGATGAGCTTGGACTTGGGTTTTAGCTGGCTAGTGATGTTTTTGGGAGGAAGAAGGAGTATGTGGTAGCTGGAATAAGTGGAGAGGAGCCACCATGGGCCCACGAGGTAGGGGGCGCGCCCTCCACCCTCGTGGCCAGGTGCTTGCTCCCCTGTTGTGTTCTGAGTGCCAGATATTCTCAAATATTCCAGAAAAAATCATATTTAAATTTCAGGGCATTTGGAGAACTTCTATTTTCGGGGTATTTTTTATTGCATGGATAATTCAAAAAACAGACAGAAATTACTAATTTTTCTTTATTTAATATAAATAACTGAAAGTAAAAAGAGGATATAGAGAGTTGTGTTTTCTAAATTCATCTATCTCATTCTCATCAAAAGGAATCCACTAACAAGGTTTATCAAGTCTTGTTAACAAACTCATTCTGAATAACATGGAACCGGAGAATTTTGAGTAACACTAGGTTACATCAATGGGGATATGCATGTCCCCAACAATAAGAATGTCATATTTCTTCTTGACAGTAGGAAGAGGAAATTCAAAACCTCCAATAGTGATTGTTGAAAATTTTCCAATAGAATTGATACTGTGGACTTGAGGTTGTTTCCTCGGAAAGTGTACCGTATGCTCATTACCATTAACATGAAAAGTGACATTGCCTTTGGTGCAATCAATAACAGGCCCTGCAGTATTCAAAAAGGGTCTTCCAAGAATAACACACATACTATCGTCCTCGGGAATATCAAGACTAACAAAGTCTGTTAAAATAGTAATGTTTGCAACCACAACAGGCACATCCTCACAAATACCGACAGGTATAGTAGTTGATTTGTCATCCATTTGCAAAGATATTTCAGTAGGTGTCAACTTATTCAAATCAAGTCAACTGGACCATTAGGGGAGTCACATACCAAAGAACAATCCCCCAAAGCAGTTTTGTGAATGGAGCTTTGAGCAAGGAGATCGAAAATGGCAGCAAGATGAGCTTGGACTCGGGTTTTAGCTGGCTAGTGATGTTTTTGGGAGGAAGAAGGAGTGTGTGGTAGCTGGAATAAGTGGAGGGGAGCCACCGTGGGCCCACGAGGCAGGGGGGCGCCCTCCACCCTCGTGGCCAGGTGCTTGCTCCCCCTGTTGTGTTCTCAGTGCCAGATATTCTCAAATATTCCAGAAAAAATCATATTTAAATTTCAGGGCATTTGGAGAACTTCTATTTTCGGGGTATTTTTTATTGCATGGATAATTCAGAAAACAGACAGAAATTACTATGTTTTCTTTATTTAATATAAATAACAGAAAGTAAAAAGAGGATACAGAGAGTTCTGTTTTCTAAATTCATCCATCTCATTCTCATCCAAAGGAATCCACTAACAAGGTTGATCAAGTATTGTTAACAAACTCATTCCGAATAACATGGAACCGGAGAATTTTTAATAACAGTAGGTTACATCAACGGGGATATGCATGTCCCCAACAATAAGAATATCATATTACTTCTTGACAGTAGGAAGAGGAAATTCAAAACCTGCAATAGTGATTGTTGAAATTTTTCCAATAGAATTGATATTGTGGATAGGTTGTGTCCTCAGAAAGTGTACCGTATGCTCATTACCATTCACATGAAAAGTGACATTGCCATTGGTGCAGTCAATAGCAGGCCCTGCAGTATTCAAAAAGGGTCTTCCAAGAATAACAGACATACTATCGTCCTCGGGAATATCAAGAATAATAAAGTCTGTTAAAATAGTAACGTTTGCAACCATAACAGGCACATCCTCACAAATACCGACATGTATAGTAGTTGATTTGTCAGCCATTTGCAAAGATATTTCAGTAGGTCTCAACTTATTCAAATCAAGTCAACTGGACCATTAGAGGAGTCACATTCCAAAGAACAATCCCCCAAAGCAGTTTTGTGAATGGAGCTTTGAGCAAGGAGATCGAAAATGGCAGCAAGATGAGCTTAGCTGGCTAGTGATGTTTTTGGGAGGAAGAATGAGTGGGTGGTAGCTGTAATAAGTGGAGGGGAGCCACCGTGGGCCCACGAGGCAGGGGGCGCGCCCTCCACCCTCGTGGCCAGGTGCTTGCTCCCCCTGTCGTGTTCTCAATGCCAGATATTCTCAAATATTCCAGGAAAAATCATATTTAAATTTTAGGGCATTTGGAGAACTTCTATTTTCGGGGTATTTTTTATTGCATGGATAATTCAGAAACAATCAGAAATTACTATTTTTCTTTATTTAATATAAATAACATAAAGTAAAAAGAGGATACAAAGAGTTGTGTTTTCTAAATTCATCCATCTCATTCTCATCCAAAGGAATCCACTAACAAGGTTGATCAAGTCTTGTTAACAAACTCATTCCGAATAACATGGAACCGGAGAATTTTGAATAACACTAGGTTACATCAACGGGGATATGCATGTCCCCAACAATAAGAATATCATATTTCTTCTTGACAGTAGGAAGAGGAAATTCAAAACCTCCAATAGTGATTGTTGGAATTTTTCCAATAGAATTGATACTGTGGACTTGAGGTTGTGTCCTCAGAAAGTGTACCGTATGCTCATTACCATTAACATGAAAAGTGATATTCCCTTTGGTGCAATCAATAGCAGGCCCTGCGGTATTCAAAAAGGGTCTTCCAAGAATAACAGACATACTATCGTCCTCAGGAATATCAAAAATAACAAAGTCCGTTAAAATAGTAACGTTTGCAACCACAACAGGTACATCGTCACAAATACCGACAGGTATAGTACTTGATTTGTCAGCCATTTGCAAAGATATTTCACTAGGTGTCAACTTATTCAAATCAGGTCAACTGGACCATTAGAGGAGTCACATACCAAAGAACAATCCCCCAAAGCAGTTTTGTGAATGGAGCTTTGAGCAAGGAGATCGGAAATGGCAGCAAGATGAGCTTGGACTCGGGTTTTAGCTGGCTAGTGATGTTTTTGGGAGGAAGAAGGAGTGTGTGGTAGCTGGAATAAGTGGAGGGGAGCCACCATGGGCCCACGAGGCAGGGGGCGCGCCCTCCACCCTCGTTGCCAGGTGCTTGCTCCCCCTGTTGTGTTCTCAGTGCCAGATATTCTCAAATATTCCAGAAAAAATCATATTTAAATTTCAGAGCATTTGGAGAACTTCTATTTTTGGGGTATTTTTTGTTGCATGGATAATTAAGAAAACAGATAGAAATTACTATTTTTTCTTTATTTAATATAAATAACAGAAAGTAAAAAGAGGATACACAGAGTTGTGTTTTCTAAATACATCCATCTCATTCTCATCCAAAGGAATCCACTAACAAGGTTGATCAAGTCTTGTTAACAAACTCATTCCGAATAACATGGAACCGGAGAATTTTGAATAGCACTAGGTTACATCAACGGGGATATGCATGTCCCCAACAATAAGAATATCATATTTCTTCTTGACAGTAGGAAGAGGAAATTCAAAACCTCCAATAGTGATTGTTGAAATTTTTCCAATAGAATTGATACTGTGGACTTGAGGTTGTGTCCTCGGAAAGTGTACCGTATGCTCATTACCATTCACATGAAAAGTGACATTGCCTTTGGTGCAGTCAATAACAGGCCCTGCAGTATTCAAAAAGAGTCTTCCAAGAATAACAGACATACTATCGTCCTCGGGAATATCAAGAATAACAAAGTCCGTTAAAATAGTAACGTTTGCAACCATAACAGGCACATCCTCACAAATACCGACATGTATAGTAGTTGATTTGTCAGCCATTTGCAAAGACATTTCAGTAGGTGTCAACTTATTCAAGTCAAGTCAACAGGACCATTAGACGAGTCACATACCAAGGAACAATCCCCCAAAGCAGTTTTGTGAATGGAGCTTTGAGCAAGGAGATCGAAAATGGCAGCAAGATGAGCTTGGACTTGGGTTTTAGCTGGCTAGTGATGTTTTTGGGAGGAAGAAGGAGTATGTGGTAGCTGGAATAAGTGGAGGGGAGCCACCATGGGCCCACGAGGTAGGGGGCGCGCCCTCCACCCTCGTGGCCAGGTGCTTGCTCCCCTGTTGTGTTCTTAGTGCCAGATATTCTCAAATATTCCAGAAAAAATCATATTTAAATTTCAGGGCATTTGGAGAACTTCTATTTTCGGGGTATTTTTTATTGCATGGATAATTCAGAAAACAGACAGAAATTACTAATTTTTCTTTATTTAATATAAATAACAGAAAGTAAAAAGAGGATACAGAGAGTTGTGTTTTCTAAATTCATCTATCTCATTCTCATCAAAAGGAATCCACTAACAAGGTTGATTAAGTCTTGTTAACAAACTCATTCCGAATAACATGGAACCGGAGAATTTTGAGTAACACTAGGTTACATCAATGGGGATATGCATGTCGCCAACAATAAGAATGTCATATTTCTTCTTGACAGTAGGAAGAGGAAATTCAAAACCTCCAATAGTGATTGTTGAAAATTTTCCAATAGAATTGATACTGTGGACTTGAGGTTGTTTCCTCGGAAAGTGTACCGTATGCTCATTACCATTAACATGAAAAGTGACATTGCCTTTGGTGCAATCAATAACAGGCCCTGCAGTATTCAAAAAGGGTCTTCCAAGAATAACACACATACTATCGTCCTCGGGAATATCAAGACTAACAAAGTCCGTTAAAATAGTAATGTTTGCAACCACAACAGGCACATCCTCACAAATACCGACAGGTATAGTAGTTGATTTGTCATCCATTTGCAAAGATATTTCAGTAGGTGTCAACTTATTCAAATCAAGTCAACTAGACCATTAGAGGAGTCACATACCAAAGAACAATCCCCCAAAGCAGTTTTGTGAATGGAGCTTTGAGCAAGGAGATCGAAAATGGCAGCAAGATGAGCTTGGACTCGGGTTTTAGCTAGCTAGTGATGTTTTTGGGAGGAAGAAGGAGTGTGTGGTAGCTGGAATAAGTGGAGGGGAGCCACCGTGGGCCCACGAGGCAGGGGCGCGCCCTCCACCCTCGTGGCCAGGTGCTTGCTCCCCCTATTGTGTTCTCAGTTCGAGATATTCTCAAATATTCCAGAAAAAATCATATTTATATTTCAGGGCATTTGGAGAACTTCTATTTTCGGGGTATTTTTTATTGCATGGATAATTCAGAAAACAGACAGAAATTACTATTTTTTTTCTTTATTTAATATAAATAACAGAAAGTAAAAAGAGGATACAGAGAGTTGACTTTTCTAAATTCATCCATCTCATTCTCATCAAAAGGAATCCACTAACAAGGTTGATCAAGTCTTGTTAACAAACTCATTCCGAATAACATGGAACTGGAGAATTTTGAATAACACTAGGTTACATCAACGGGGATATGGATGTCCCCAACAATAAGAATATCATATTTCTTCTTGATAATAGGAAGAGGAAATTCAAAACCTCCAATAGAATTGATACTGTGGACTTGAGGTTGTTTCCTCGGAAAGTGTACCGTATGCTCATTACCATTAACATGAAAAGTGGCATTGCCTTTGGTGCAATCAATAACAGGCCCTGCAGTATTCAAAAAGGGTCTTCCACGAATAATAGACATACTATCGTCCTCGGGAATATCAAGAATAACAAAGTCCGCTAAAATAGTAACGTTTGGAACCACAACAGGCACATCCTCACAAATACCGACAGGTATAGCAGTTGATTTGTCAGCCACTTGCAAAGATATTTCAGTAGGTGTCAACTTATTCAAATCAAGTCTACAATATAAAGAGAGAGAGGCAAAACACTAACACCGGCTCCAAGATCACATAAAGCAGTTTTAACATAGTTTCTGTTAATGGAGCATGGTATAGTTGGTACTCCAGGATCTCCTAGTTTCTTAGGTATTCCACCTTTAAAAGTAGAATTAGCAAGCATGGTGGAAATTTCAGCTTCTGGTATCTTTCTTTTATTAGTAACAATATATTTCATTTACTTAGCATAAGGATTCATTTTAAGCATATCAGTCAAACGCATACGCAAGAAGATAGGTCCAATCATTTTAGCAAAGCGCTAAAAATCCTCATCATCCTTTTTCTTGGATGGTTTCAGAGGAAAAGGCATGGGTTTCTGAACCCATGGTTTTCTTTCTTTACCGTGTTTCCTAGAAACCAAGTCTCTCTTATCATAACGTTGATTCTTTGATTGTGGGTTATCATGATCAACAACAGATTCAATCTCTACTTCATTGTCATTACTAGGTTGAGCATCAACATGAACATCATTATTAACATTATCACTAGGTTCATGCTCATTACCAGATTGTGTTTCAGCATCAGAAATAGAGATATCATTGGGATTCTCGGGTGTGTCAATAACAGGTTCACTAGAAGCATGCAAAGTCCTATCATTTTTCTTTTTCTTCCTCTTAGAAGGACTAGGTGCATCAATATTATTTCTCTGAGAATCTTGCTCAATTCTCTTAGGATGGCCCTCAGGATACAAGGGTTCCTGAGTTATTTTACCACCTCTAGCCATAACTCTAACAACATTATCATTTTTCTTACTATTTAATTCATTGAGCAAATCATTCTGAGCTTTAAGTACTTGTTCTACTTGAGTGGTAACCATAGAAGCATGTTTACTAATAAGTTTTAGTTCACCTTTAATATTAGCCATATAATCACTCAAGTGTTCAATCATATAAGCATTATGTTTCAATTGTCTACCAACATAAGCATTAAAATTTTCTTGCTTAACCATAAAGTTATCAAACTCATCTAAGCATTGGCTAGCAAACTTAGGAGGGATTTCAGCCTTATCATATCTATAGAGAGAATTTACCTTTACTACCTGTGTTGGGTTATCAAGACCATGTATTTCTTCAACAGGCGGTAAATTAAGACCATGTATTTCTTCAATAGGAGGTAAATTCTTAACATCCTCAACTTTAATACCTTTTTATTTCATAGATTTCTTTGCCTCTTGCATATCTTCAGGACTGAGAAATAGAATACCCCTTTTCTTCGGAGTTGGCTCAGGAGTTGGTTCAGGAATTGGATCAGGGAGTGTCCAATTATTTTCATTAGTCAACATATTATTCAATAAAATTTCAGCTTCATCAATAGTTCTTTCCCTGAAAACACAACCAGGACAACTATCCAGGTGGTCTCTGGAAGCATCGGTTAGCCCATTATAAAAGATATCAAGTATCTCATTTTTCTTGAGAGGATGATCAGGCAAAGCATTAAGTAATTGGAGAAGCCTCCCCCAAGCTTGTGGGAGACTCTCTTCTTCAATTTCCACAAAATTATATATTTCCCTTATAGCAGCTTGTTTCTTATGAGCAGGGAAATATTTAGCACAGAAGTAATAAATCATATCCTTGGGACTACGCACACAACCAGGATCAAGAGAATTAAACCATATCTTAGCATCATCCTTTAATGAGAACGGAAATAATTTAAGGATATAATAATAGCGAGTTTTCTCATCATTAGTGAACAGGGTGGCTATATCATTTAATTTAGTAAGATGTGCCACAACAGTTTCAGATTCATAGCCATAGAAAGGATCAGATTCAACTAAAGTAATTATCTCAGGATCAACAAAGAAATCATAATCCTTATCAGTAACAATGATAGGTGAAGTAGCATAAGCAGGATCATATTTCATTCTAGCATTCAAAGTTTTTTGTTTCAGCTTAGCTAAAAGCTTCTTAAGATCACTCCTATCATTGCAAGCAAGAAAGTCTCTAGCAGTTTCTTCATCCATACCATAACCCTCAAGAACAACAGGCAATTCATATCTAGGGTGAGAATCTTCATCATCACTTTCATCAATATTATCAGTTTCAATAATTTCATTCTCTCTAGCCCTAGCAAGTTGTTCATCAAGAAATTCACCAAGTGGCACAGTAGTATCAAGCATATAAGTAGTTTCATCATAAGTATCATGCATAGCAGAAGTGGCATCATCAATAACATGCGACATATCAGAATTAATAGCAGAAGCAGGTATAGGTGTCGCAAGCTTACTCAAAACAGAAGGTGAATCAAGTGCAGAGCTAGATGGTAGTTCCTTACCTCACTACAAAAAAAAGACACATCCGTGACATTTTGGGCCGAACGAAATTTTTTTCTGTCATACATATGACACTTCTATGACGATAATTGTCACAAAACCCGGTATCATCATAGATGTGGTGGGCTCCTACTTCTATGACAAAAAATCATGACAAAAAATGGGCTTTTCGTCCTGGGCGGGCCGGAGACGCAGCTGCATGACATTCTTTGGGCCGTCCATGACGGAAAAAACCGTGGTAGAAGCGAGGGCGAGGAAAATTTTGGGGAGTTCCCAGTTGCGGTGGGAGGTCGGGAGCCGAGCGATGCGCGTTTCTCTCGGACATGTACGCGCGTGTGTGTGAGGCGTTGGCTCTAACTGAACTCGAGCGAGGCATTGGGCTCTAACTGAACCCGAGTGATTGCATTGCAGGCTACGCGTTACTGAACCCAAGCGATCGATCGATGGCTGTTAACTGAACCCGATCGAGCGACTCCTTCGCTACTGCTGCTAACTGAAGCCGATCGATGCTGCCTCTGGATGAATAGTGAGTGTTGCGGGGCGGGGGGTTGGATGAACAGTTCCCGGTGGGGGTGGATGAACAGGACCCCATGGTGTTGCCTCTGGATGAACAGGACCCCGATCGATCGAGCCGGTTGGGGCTGGATGAACAGGACCCCGTGGAGGGCTGGATCAATAGGACCACCCCATGGAGGGCAGGATGAACAGTAGACGGTGGAGGGCAGGATGAACAGTAGCCCGTGGAGGGGTGCTTGAATAGGAGCCCATGGAGAGGGCTGGTTGAATAGTAGCCGGTGGAGTAGCGCGCAATGGAGGCTGGAAGAACAGGAGCCCGTGGATGAACAGTCGCAGGTGGAGGCTGGAGGAGGTCGACGGTGGATGAACAGTAGCTCGTGGAGGCTGGAGGGGGTCGATGGTGGAGATGAACAGTATCCTGTGGAGTCCCGTTTTGCGGTACGCCACACCCCTCCCGATGAACAGGACCCCCATTTCGACCGTAGCGCTCCAACACAAGTCCGTTTCGTCTGTTTTGCGGTACGCCACACCCCTCCTGATCAACAGGACCCCCGTTTCGACCGTAGGAGGTCCGTTTCCTCTGTTTTGCGGTACGCCAGACCCTTCCCGATGAACAGGATCCCGTTTCGAACATGGCCGGTCGAACACAAGGCCGTTTCCTTCGTTTTGCGGTACACCAGGCCTCGTTTCCATCGCCTGTTCCATCCAAGCCCTCCTGATGAACACGACCAGGCATTCCGTTCCGACCCAGCCGGTTGGCGCCCACGCGTTCCGTTGCCTCCCCATGAACACGACGCATTTTGTTGCCTCCCCATGAACACGACGCATTCCGTTGCCTCCCCATGAACACGACGACGACGCTGTTTCTCCGTTCCGACCTAGCCATGTACACGAGCCCTGGCCGTACGTATGCGCGAGTAGGCATTCGAGACCCCTCCCGTATAAATGTACACATACGTGGCCGTATTTTCTTTCTTGCACCCTGGCCGATGTACGTACATGTACATGCTACGTGCGCGCCTCTACTACGACACGTGCGCGCCTCTACATCGACCAGTATGTACGTACACGTTCGCGACCAGAATGACAACTCTACATACGCTTCGACCAGGTGGGTCCCAACTGTCAGGCACTTCCTTGCCTGCAAAGATGTAGCTGGTGGGTCCCAGTAGTCAGGGGGAAAATAGTTTTTTTTGCCCGGACGCACTTCCTTGTGTGCGAAGATGTAGCTGGTGGGTCCCAGCAGTCAGGGGGAAATGTTTTTTTCGCGAAATACAGTGGCCCGTCCGGTGGGTCACAGCTGTCAGGTCGAGGAATCATTATTTTCCGCGTAATAAGGAGGCACTTCCTTGCTGCGGCCGTGGACCCAGCTGTCAGCCTCTCCACGTATAGTCCACGTCCGATGGAAGTCGTTCCTTGACCATGTTGACCACGCCGCGCCGAGAGCACCAGGGCGGTGGACGACGACGAGGCCTAGGAAGGGGACGACACGGAGGCAGGGAAGACTCGGCAGTTATTTCCCACGCGGAGGGGAGTATGACTGTACAAGGGTTTAGTGGTTCGTCTGCCGTTGCCGGAGAATAATAGTAGGTGTGGGTGAGTAGAGGGATGGCTAGGCCAGTGATGGGAGTACGGCCGGGCGGTGAGGCCTGCGCGGCAGCACAGCCGGCCGCGAGGAGGAGGGAGCAGGCAGTCCCGCCGGTGCTTGTTTGAGCGGCTGGAGCAGGAAGAGCAGAGATTGAAGAAGCACGATGGCCGTTGGATGGACATCCAACAGTCAGTGCTTGTGCGTCAACCTTTTTTTAGGAAAGCCTCAAATCTGTGGAAAATAGCATACAACCCATCTGCCATTATTTCTAATAATTTACAGCCCATTTGCTAATTCTTAAGTTTTTTTGGAGCCCATATTCTTTTTGTTAGCATTACAGCCCATATTGTGGCAACAGTTAAAAAATTATACGAAATTTTGCATATTTCGGTGCGGTCCGAACTGTTTTTAATCCCGAAATTTCGACTCACATTCAAACTGATTTTAAAAATAAATGTATATCAATATAAAATCCAACAAATTCTCCACGCATAAAAATTAATGTAATTTAAAATCTTGAAATGAAAAAAAAGATATTTGAAACTAATTGCCGGTTTGATGTGTTTTAAAAATGTACAACCCATTTCTCATTACTGATGGGCCATTTTCTCGGCCAGCCGAATGAAAGCTCTCCTTGTCTTGAAAGATTTGCAGCCCAACAGGCCTGACAAAGCAACTTACTTGGCAAATCACAAAAAAACTGGGTTGTGACCGTGGACCCAGGTGTCAGCCTTTCCACGTACAGTACTCTTCCGATGGAAGTTGTTCCTTGACCACGTTGACCACGCCGCACGGAGAGCACCACGGCGGTGGACGATGGCGAGGCCTAGGAAGGGGACGACGCGGCAGTGGAAGCCCGCGCGGAGAGGACTACGAGGGTTCACTGCTTCGGCTGCGGTGTGAGGCTGTCGTCGCCGCAGGGCCTGGCCAGCGGTGGGAATAGTAGGGGCGGTGAGGCCTCTGCGGCAGCACAACCGGCCACGGGAGGCAGGAGCATGCGGCACGACCAGCGCTGCTTTGGGCGGCTGGAGCAAGAAGACCAGAGGTTGAAGAAGCACTACGATCGTTGGATGGACATCGTACGGTCACTGGAGCTAGAACCGTTCATATTGACTAAGTTGACAAAGCCCTTCGTCCCCGTCAACTTAGTAGGCCCACAAGTCAGCCTCCCAGCAAGGTGGGTCCCAGCTAGCCGGGGGAGTATTCATTTTTTGTGCGTAATAAGGAGGCACTTCCGGTGGGTCCGAGATGAAAGCGGGGGGAACGTTTTTTTGCGAAATACGGTGGCCAGTCCGGTGGGTCCCAGCAGTCAGGGGGAAACGATTTTTTTCGCAAAATACTGGTGGCCCGTCCGGTGGGTCCCTGCTGTCAGGTGGAGGAATCATTATTTTCCGCGTAATAAGGAGGCACTTCCTTGCTGCCGCCGTGGACCCAGCTGTCAGCCTCTCCACGTACAGTCCACGTCCGATGGAAGTCGTTCCTTGACCACGTTGACCACGCCGCGCCGAGAGCACCAGGGCGGTGGACGACAGCGAGGCCTAGGAAGGGGACGACGCGGAGCTGGTGAAGACGCGGCAGTGGATGCCCACGTGGAGAGGAGTATGAGGGTTCACTCGTTCGGCTGTGGTGTGAGGCTGCCATCGCCGCAGGGCCTGGCCAGCGGTGGGAATAGTAGGGGGTGGTGAGGCCTCCGCGGCAACACAGCCGGCCACGGGAGGTAGGAGCAGGCGGCACGACCGGCGCTGCTTTGGGCGGCTGGAGCAAGAAGACCAGAGGTTGAAGAAGCACTACGGCCGTTGGATGGACATCGTACGGTCACTGCAACTAGAATCATTTATATTGACTAAGTTGACAAAGCCCTTGGTACGTCAACTTAGTAGGCCCACATGTCAGCTTCCGAAACGGTGCGCCCTAGATGTCAGGGGGAGGAATCATATTTTGGGCGGGTGAAGCTAGAATATCCGAGATTGAAGAAGAAGCACGGCATCCGTTGGATGGATATCCAACGGCCACTGATGCTAGAACCGTGTGTTGACTATAAGTTGACAAAGCCTTGCATATGCGTCAACTCTGTTTTTTTAGGGGACGCGTCAACTTAGTAATGCCAGAAGTGTGTGGCAGAGAACATAATAGCCCATTTGAGATTTGTAAGAATGTGTAGCCCATTTTTGAATTCTAATGGAATTTACTACAGTCCATTTACAGTTTGTTAAAAGTACAGCCCATTTCAACCAATCGTTCAAAACAGAATTCAATAAAATTTCCCACATTTTGATGGGATCCGAAATATTTTTATCCCAAAATTTCTAGTCAGATTAAATACAATTTTAATATAAATTTATATTATGTAAAAATCCAATGAAACATTGCGCTCGCAACAATTAATGAAATTAAAATTTTCAATATCCAAAAATAATATTTTATAAAGTAATCACGTGTTTGGTGCATTTTTTTATAGTTACTGTCCAGTTTTTATAATTACATCCCATTTATTATTTCTTAAAGCCAATTTTCTTGTTAAGCCTAATGCATCCCTCCTAGGAAAGATTTGCAGCTCAGCGGGGCGGAGAATAACAACTTGACCTTGCCTGGGTATTCCTAAAAAAAAGTATAGCTGGGCTAGCCATTTTTAGCTCGAAAAAAATAAATATCTGGGCTGGATATCTGGCCTGGGCTAGACGGGCCATAGCCCGCCCAGTTAATACCTGTAGCGATGTTTTCGTTGTTGTTCAGAGGAGAAAAATTAATATCTGGGCTAAACATTGAAAAACTCTATAGTGCTCACACCTCAAAAAAACAAATACTGCTCGAGCTGCTTGGTCCCAGCTGTCGGCCGCTTCTTGTGCAATTCTCTCGTTTATTGACTACTACATAGGTTGACAATGGTGTGGGACCGTGATGTTAGGAAACCAGGGGGAAGCAAAATAAATTACTCCAGCGAGCGCTTCCACCTCTGCCTTGTTGTCTCCCGTGGAAACCCCTGTCCTCCCTTTTTTTTGCTCGGGCAAGGACCAATGCATGCAGCACGTCCATGCGGTTATTAGGCAAGAAATAAAAGTGCTTTGCATGCTATGAATTACGATGGCCTGCATGGGTAGCTAATAAGGCATCCTCTTAACTGCTGTGATTAAATGTTGTGTCTAGAAGAGAGAAATATTCTTCTTTTTGACCAATCTGCTTGCACCTAGGTCGTGATGCACCTTCTAATACGACTTATTCACCTAGACGGAGGGAGTATAGATTTATACATATATATATAATAAGGAGGCACTTGCGTACGTGAGGCTATAGACCTGGTGGGTCCCCATTGTCATCCTCTCCAAGTAAAGTCATCTCCACGCCCGCGCGCGCTTTCCGCCCGAAACAGTCAGCGTCGCCCGCCCCGCTTCTCGGTGCAGGCGATTGCTCCGCCTTCAAACGACACAAGTGTCGTCCGTCCGTCCATCTGCCGCCCACAATAAAGATACGCGGTTGCCGAGGCAGCTACTCCGGCGCCACACGTCCATCCCTCTGCCCGCCCACCATTGCTATATAAACTATTGCGCCGGCCATAGCCGCAGTCATCCGCATTCGTTCCCTTTCTCCTGTCCACACCACTACTACCCACCATGGCTTCCTCGCGCTCCAGCGCTCTTCGGGACGGGCGGACGACGGACCACAAGGAGATGGAAGCCATTGCTGCCGATCGGCTGGCCGGCAGGCAGCCGGAGGACGACGACGTCCCAATGGAGAACATGGTAGTCGACGATCCGGCGCCAACCCCCTCCTCCGCGCCATCCTCGCCGGTGCATTGCACCATGACCATCGGCGAGGCCCGTGCCCAATATATGGATAGTGTGAGGCAGATGCGTCAGGAGCAGTTCTGGGAGGCGCAGGCCGACGCCACCTACAACCACCATCTCCTCCGGGAGCACCTGCAGGCGGAGGAGCAGATCGCCGCGGAGCGGGCGGAGCAGGAGGCGCTGCTCGACTCGTACCGCTCTGCCTGCAAGGGCCGCCTCGAGCGCTGGCGGTACCGCATGCAGGTGGCGGAGGCTGCGGCCGCTTACAAAGAGGCTAGCAAAGAGGGCGATGAAACGGGCGAGGCGCTGTTTGGCGAGACCGAGGACGAGGCAGAGGACAATGCCGGCTCTGACGAGTCCCCGCTCCGCTGGCGTCGACGAGGCCCTGCTCCGCCGAGGCCCCACGGCGCCAACAATGAGGCAGAGGACACCGCCGGATCCGCCGAGGCCCCGCCAACAACGAGGCA
>NC_041392.1:403745893-403777507 GCF_002162155.2 Triticum dicoccoides
AGGGGGATTTCCACCGCTCCGCTGAGGCGTCGCCCGCCGGCAATGAGACAGAGGACATCGCCGGCTCCGCCGAGGCCCCGCCCCGCTGCCAACGAGGTTGCGCCACACAGAAAACGAGGAAGAGTAGAACACAGTAGGTCACCACTGCTCGGGTCCAAGTAAGGCCACCGCTACTACCCACCTGTTGAAGCCAAGATAGACGGGTTGACCATTGACGGCTGGTTAGCTTCTTGGCGGCGACGTGGAGTCAAGGAGTTCTGCTGGAGAATAAAGCTGCTTCTACTTAACTGCTGGTGCAGTTGGCTAACTGACATGTGGGCCCAACAGGCCACATGTCAGTTACGCAACTGCACCTACAGTTAAGTCACTGAAGCTTCTGTTCGGCTCAGCGGGACACAGGTGGGTAGCTTCGGTTAATTAATTATACCTCCAGCGCACCCCTTTTTAGTTGAAGAATGTATGAAATGTAATGAAATCTGGCATGTTTATATGAAATCCGACCATGTATGAATGAATTTATTTCGATTAGTTCGAATTCTTGTATCACTGGCATTGGATGAACATGCAAAACAATACGTACTAGCATTATTCCCAGGGTGATCACCTCGTTTGCAGCAGTTTCACATGTACTCCCTCCGGTCCTTTCTAGTCTGCATGCAAGTTTTGTCTGCAGTCAAAGTATCTCTACTTTGACCAATCTTATACAAAAAAGTATGCACTTTCACAGCGTGCGAAGTAAAAAGGAACAGAAGGAGTACAAAGAGTTTGAGCAGCTTTTTAGCGTTTTTGTACATTGCAATCAAACACACAGGCCTGGCAATTCATAGAGAACATTCAAAACAATCGATGATTATGCATCTCAGCAACCCACATGTCAGAGGCAATATTTACTTCACAACTAAATAATAAAGAAAAAATTGATCGATGCTGCTGACAGCAAAGGGCGTCTCATTCGAAAATATCAAATGCATGTCTTGCTAAAATCAATGAGCAAAATTTGACAAGGTTGTCCCATTCCAAAATATCAAATGCCTACGATTGTGGAATGGGCAGGGTTTGCCATCAGTTCGGACATTGACATGGCACCTCGTGCTAAATAAACCAGCTGTTCTTTTTGTGCAGTTCCACCAAAATCAACCAAATTCACGAGTAGCTTGTATGATTTCGCCCTTATATGTTGCAACGCCTTGAACTTATCGGCTCCTCCTTTCTTGTGGTGGAAATGAATGATTCGATGTATTCATGAACATTTTGTGCAGTTCCCATTGAAATCAAGCTGAGCACCCCTGTTTGCACAAATACAAAAAAAGTGATTATTATAGAGCAAATTGTACTATGAATTGACAGTTTCAACAGGCACATACATGGTCCATGTAGAGCACACTTTTAGAAAAATGGAACTCACCAGAAAGAATCCTAGAACAACATTGTACTAGCGCATCACAGCAAAAAAATGCAGATTTTGTCAGTCCTTCTGAGCTAAAGTTAGTTTGGTCTTGTGGGGAGTAATGTAACCATCCTTTAACTGCTCCTTCTGATGATAAGATAGACAGGGCTTCTTCATCCTGGCATAATTGGAACTAGTCACTTCACGTACTCGATATTCTTCTTCAGAGGAAGATGATCATGTTGTGCAAAGACAAGAGGACTACTAAATACTAGCATCACTGTTTTCTCGAAAAAAGGAAAGGAAATATTTAAAACAGCACAGATGAAGCACTTCTCAAGGACAATACCACTTCTTCATGACAGTATCTAAACAGTAGCACAACACCAATAGAGATGACAAAGCTCAATCATATGGATGAAATTAGTGGGCAAGTACCAACCTTTGCCAGGAGGCTTATTGTGTAGAGCATACAGATGAAGCAATTCTTCGGAACCATCTATTGCTATCTACGGTGGTGGCCATGCTTACTATATACTCCTCGATTAGTTTAATGGTTCCAACATCTTCTTGTGCAGTTCCACTAAAATATGTGGTATCTTCAAAGAAGATCCATGTTTGCACAAGTAGAGATAATTACATATTACATTAAGAGTGGCATCAAATCAGTGGCAAAACAATTGCTCGTTCCAGCCATAGCAATAAATTAAGATGCAAAACTATATCCTTACTTGTGTCATCATAGTTCCAGTGCTTCATTACAGCACCAGGAGTTGATTTTTGTTTTTCTTCCCCTTGTTCTTCCCCTTCATCACTTGGTTCAATGACAAACAAGCTTCACCTTCAATGTAAGATTTGCAATGTCAATTAGGGAGCACAAGTATAGTACTAAACTTAATTTTCTGATGAAAGTGGCAAAATATAGGCCAACAGTTGTGAAATATCCTTATCTTACCTCAATGGGATATTACGGTGCACATACAGATTGGAAGTCTTGTCTCCATTTGTGCAGTTCACTAAAATCAAGCGACATTATCGTACAAGTAGCACAAAATATGAATGCACACTGCAGAATCATGTGAAAGAAGGCTAGTACTGACCTCTCATGATGCGGAATTCAAACAACTCACAAGAAGAAGATCTGAACCAAATTCGCCTTAATGGATAGGAAGTAAGATCTCCTCTTGTGCAGTTCCACTAAGATCAAGCAATCAAGCAACGTTGTCGGTGTGACATTTTGGTTGAAATGCACAAAACACTCTTAAAACAAAAGTGTTTTGTGCAGTGCAACAAAAGGTCACAATGGCAACGAGGTGAAGCAGATAACCCTGTTTACACAGAGGTGCAAAGGAAACAATTAGTGGTCAATAACGATGGATTACACAGAAGCCAACAAAAAGAAGCATCTACCTTATTTAAATGGGAAAGAAAGCAAGACAGTAGCATTTCTCAAACGGTGGCATTGATTAATATTAACATAGATATTATATTAACAATAAAATTCGTTAAACATGTAATTTGCTTTTAACTGTGGCATTGCATCAATTTTCTAGCGGCATTATTAGAGGGTGTTTGTTTACAGGGACATTTTGGTGTAGGGACTAAAAAAACTCCGTGTCAGTCCCATCTAAACCAAAGAGGAGGGACTTTTAGGGACTAAAAGTGGGCATTTGGGGCTAAAGAAAGAAGACCCCGAGGGAGTCTTTTTGGGACTTTTTCCAACAGTTGCCCCTGCCACGCATCGCACCTTGTCTCTATTAGTTCATTACTAGGGGTAACATGGTCTTTTAGCATGTCATTTAATAACCTCTAGTCCATGTTTAGTCCCTGGAACCCAGCAGGTAGGGACTAGGGAGTTTTTAACCAAACAGGGCCTTATATTAACAACAGCTAATGAGTTGCACAGGACAGTGGATGCACCAGCACCATGTGCATCTACCTATGTACTGTGGTCATGCACAGTCTGTTGCAACAAAGAACAAACAACCAAGGAGCATATTTATATTGGTCCCAGTTTTGTTATCTTTAGACGCCTTTCCCTATGTGAGCGCAGCAAATCTAGTCCTGCTCAAACTCTACAGCCTTGTCCCTTCCTTTCCTTTTTGAACTAGTACTTTTGCCCCTTCCTTTCCTCTTTGAACCACGTCCTAGATTTATGCGATACAACTTTCCCAACTACTTTCCCCCATTCCTTTCCTCTTTGAACCACGTCCTAGATTCATGCTATATACAACTTTTCCCACTACTTTCCCCCACTCATTTCCTCTTTGAACCACGTCCTAGATTCATGGCATACATGCAGCTAGAGTAATGCATGTGGAGTAAGTAAATTATACCTTAAGGTTCTTGGGGCGTGGTTCAGTGGGCGACGGGACGGCGGCGAAGAAGAAGGGGTCGGAGGCCCTCCCGCGCCACCGCTGGGTGGAAAGTGAATAGCTGCGCCGGTAGTCCCTCGCCGATGGTGACAGCGTTAGGCCTCCTTCCCTTCCCGGCGGACGGATCCTACCGGCTCTTTGAGCAGCAGTGAGGGGAGCGAGAGGCCAATGAAGTCTTGTTTAGATCTGGAGAGGGCGAGAGAGTGTGAAGAGAGCAACTACAAGCGCTGAGGCTCCAGTGGGAGAGGGCGAGAGAGTGTGAAGAGAGCAACTACAAGCGCTGAGGCTCCAGCGTGTTTATATATACTGGAGAGAGAGTGTGAAGCATGCAAACCCTAGAAAACATTTTGTCCAGTCAAAGAATCCTCCTGGCACAAATTATGCTCAAGTGTAGTTATCGAACCCGAGACCTCAAGTTTGATGAGCGAACAGGCTAACCAGCTACACAACCCTCCCGTTATGTTCAACGAGAGGGAAATAACCTTTTATACATTCTTGCATTCGTGTGACAAGCATGCCGTGTTTTGTGTGTGTGTGTGTGTGTGGGAGTCATTGGGATTTCAATCATAATCGTGTCATGTGACTTTGGTGGTAAGACTATCCACAGTGGTGCAGAAATAATGCAGCCTTAGCCACCTTACCTCCCTCCACGTAGTATGTTGGGTCCCACCAGTCAGAGGGTGAAACAAACAAATTAATAAGAAAAATTAAAAGCGCCAGCGGTGTATCTTACCTCACACATCTCGCTACTGCTCGGGAACACTGTCCAATTGATCCCTCTATTCGCTCACATACTATTTTAAGTGAATCCTTATTATAACATGCACACAAATTTTGGGCACTTGTATTCGACTTAAGTCAGTGTGCCACCGTATCTCGTATACTTACTACTCCCTCCGTCTAGGTGTAATAAGTCAAGTTAGAAGGTGCAACGGGACAAAGGCGCATGCGTGTGCGTCTGTGTGTGTGTGTGTTTAACACCATGTGTGTGTTAGAGAGAGCGACAGATCGACCTACTCCTACAGAGAGATGTTGTGTAGTGTACGATTTTAGCCGTGAGAGTTGGTGCATCCTCTTGTTTCCGGGCGTGTCCGGTAGGGACATGCGGACAGCTGCCACGCCTGCTCCTGACCAGCCTGGCCCACCCAAAGCCCCTCCATCGCCCGCGCGCGCTTCCCGCCCGAAACGGTCAGTGCCGCTCCAAAGAATTGGTGTCGCATTCATGCCCGGGAAGAGCGGACGCGACCTCTCACTGGTGCAAGAGTGATGGTTGCTTCGTCCGTCCAACTTACTGTTGGGTCTATGTGATTTGTCCGCTCATTGGTCTATGCAAAGAAGTAGAGAAATATCCACATGGAGTGATGTGGGCAGCTAGAGCAGTGGTGCAAGCCGGCTGTAAAGGGAGTTGTACCTGAGGGACGTAGCTCAACCTTGAGGAGGGCAGCGGGAGGCGGCAACTGCCCACGTCACGGCAGTGAGAAAGGGACGAAGGCAACCTCACCAGCTTTGTGAGAGAGAACGGCAGGGACCCCTGATCGGGACGTGCCGACAGTGGGTTTTCACCGTCGGCGATGGCCACCGCATCTACACTAAGCATCCACCCCTTCCCCAAGCAGACGTGATCTGTCGGGATGTTAGAGATGTGGCCACAGTCGTTTTGTGCGAGAGAGTGTGAAGAGAGCAACCCCAGCAAGCAACCGTGTAGGTTGGCCCGTCCTGACTATGTATAGTGGAGCAGTTTCCTTTTTCTCTCCATATGAACCTATCATATTGTGTACGTGCCACTGAAGAAAAAAAACTTTATTTATAAATGACGCGGCACCTACTACTCGTTCTCCTATAACCTTGCGCTTGGCATCTCCAAAATATTAACCTTGTGATTGGCTCTTCGCCTCTTCGGGAAGTCGAGCAATAATGGTAGTGCAATATATATCGATCTGGCTATATGAGACCGAATGAATTGCTGCACGTCCACCACGTGGGCGAGGGTCGAGGGAGAGTGCTACATATGGAGCAAAATGAGTGAATCTACACTCTAAAATACGTCTATATACATCAGCGTTTGGAGTATGTACTAGTAGTTCATATTGAAATCTACTAAAGGACATATATATTCCAAACAATATGATATAATCTCTATAACCAAGGTAGTAGGGACGAGGAGTAAACGGAGGGAGTAGTAAATTTTTCTCCTCGTCATGCGAGCCACCGCGCGCATGGGCGAGGGAGCGGGCGTAAGGCGTAGTAAGCAAGCTTCACCTCATCCTGCGAGCCATCGCGCCCGTGGGCGGGGGAGACGGCGTACTAAGCAAGCTTCTCCTCGTTTTGCGAGTTGACGGGACACATCAAAAGTACTCCAGTGTATAGAGCCTTGCCTCTAAGGTAGGCCCCACATGGTTTGCCTCTTTTTTTAACATAACACGTCAAGTCACAATTTGTTTGTTCACCCATGGTAGACGATCGTCCCTCCACCAAGTGGACAACCAGTACACGTGCCAAATTACCACGTGGGCTGCCTTTTTCGTACAGAAATGAGCTCCACCGTGTACCTGTGCGGGTGTGGCTGGGAAAGAGACGGGAGTACGTGCGCCGTGCATGCACCTCTTCTCTTCGTGCACGCCCCCACCTACGTGGGTGTGTGTGAGAGATACAAACTGCGTTCGTGAGTGTTTTTTGTTTTGGGGTGGGGGTGGGGTGGGGGTTGATTTTGTGAATTATTTGTGGGAATATGTGTCGATAACATCTCAAACAAAATTTTGCATGCAATGTGTGTGAAATGGAGGCCTATCCATATCATACATGGAGGGTCAGGCAATCAACAAGAAGAGAGGGAGGGGTCATAGCTATTGATAGAGTCGAAGAGAGGATCAAGTGTGTGGGTGCGAGATCGATGAAGAGAGCCATCAAAATTGTGTGAGTGTACAAGTCAAAGATATAGGGCGACTGGCCTACCGGAATGTTAGAGGGCACACGTCAAGTTTGTGTGTGGCAGGGAGACATGACTAGAGCGCTCGATGTATCGGTGTGTGTGGGGGGAGGGGGTGGTGGGAGGGATAGGCAGAGGCCTAACTATAGAGGTAGAATGACTCGTATATGTGTTGAGAAGGAGAGACCCAGCTATATCTTGAGGGAGATCGGTCGACATCCATACATAACTAAAGGACGAGAAATATGATGGGAGAGAGAGAGAGGAGAGAGAGAGGGAGGGAGAGGGGTAGAGTGTTGGATGGGTGATGGAGTTGCTTCTCGAAGATGGTGGGAAAGGCCTACTAGACAAACTGAGGGTGGAATTGCAATGTTATCAATAAGAGTGGGGATGTGTTTCTGTGTGTGCCTGTGCGTGATAGATCTGTCGGGACGCATCGATGGATGATGAAGGGGAACCATGTGTTTGGTAAGAAACCTAACTAGATCGGTAGATCAATTGTTGTTTGTCAGAGGAAGGGAGAGACACAACTAATGAGGTAGATCGATTGACGTGTGGGTAAAAACGAGTTATAAGGACCTAGCAAGCTATATGTATAGCGAGAGATCGGTCGGTGTACGTCCATTTGTTAGAGGCAAATAAGGCCCAGCGAGACGGATAGACAGAGAGAATGGAGCTAGGAGGTGGTGCGAGAGGCCCAACTACTAGCTAGATAGGGGGAGGAGTGTGCGGCTGTGAGAGCGATGAAAAGAGGTGCGAGAGTTTACACGTGTGTCTGACCGTATGAGAGACACGAGGAAAGGACACATAAAGGAGGAGATTGAAGGTGTGTTTGTATGTTGTAGGTAGGCATCGCTGGAGAGGTTTATCGATCGGTGTGTGTCGGAAAGGAGTTGTGGAGACTCTGGGAGAACGACCTAAAGAAAAAAATGAATGTGCCCGGTGGATAGAATGCCGAGGGAGGGGGAGGGCGAGGAGGGTGTGTGCATGCACGAGAGAAAGTTAGTGGTAGCTACAAAGGTTAGAGGATTGTGTGGGTGTAAGAGACTAACAAAGATCATAATTTGATATGAAAGCGGATTCATATATTTGAATAGGAGATCATAGTGTTTTAAACATTGCATGCATGAATATAGCGGTGATACACGTGTTGTGCACATGTTATACCATAATGTGATAATGCATGGCGTTTGCAACTCACAGCTAAATGCCGAACAATCTAAACCATACTATACATCAAACAATCTCACATTTTATTTGAATTTGTGATAATGTGTGGCGTTTGTAGCTTACAACTAAATATTGAACAATCTAAACAATACTATATATCGAACATTCTCACATTTTATTTGAATTTGTGGTAATGTGTGGTGTTTGCAACTCACATCTAAATACTTGTAGGCGTAGGGGCGGGGCACCATACATAATGTGATAAACACATTATACATATGAGACATGGTTTAGATTGTGAAGATCTAGCTAGAGCTAGAAATGTAATGTGATTTGAAATAAAAAGAAAGTGGATTCAAAAAATCTAGTTTGAGTTCATATAGTACACATAGTTCATATGTAACTCGAGACTAATCATGTGGTGTGCTGTGAAGATAATACACAAACGATGGTTTAACTTGACAATAATGATGATTGTAGATCTTATTAAAACAGAGAAACGAATTCAAATGCTTTGACTTCACAACAATCATTACTGTAGATCTTATTCAAATAGAGAAACGAATTAAATTTAGTTCATATTGAAGCGGTAGTATATACGTTTGGAATGCACTAAAATGTTCATTTGAGTAGTAGGTTGCATGCATTATACACGTAGCGAAATATTTTAATTGAACATAACATGAATTCAAAGTTTTGAATGACATTTGTAGGGCGCATTGATTTGGTACAATACACGTTAGGCTTGTCCAGAAATTTCAACCCGTGCCTTGTTAGCCCAAAATATTTAAGATATATCTTTGTCTTGTTGTGCTCCGACAACTCCCTCCATCTCAACTCGCGCCTTGCTATTCCGAAATTACAACGCGTGTGAAAACTCCCACCTCCTGTGAAATCTCGACACGCAAAATGCCCGTGGTACCCCTAAACCGAAAGAACCGCCTCAAATTGGTGGGGGTACTTTTGTAACTTACCCCACATTTCGGACAAGCACGTCTCTAAGCCATGGTTCCCCACTACCATCCCATCCACCCACCCATTCGTACACCGAGGCCGCGAAAACCCGCGACGAAACCCCAAACCCTGCTCCGTCCGCCACCCAGCCGGAGCCTCTTCCCCGACGACGTCGTCCACAGCAACACCTCGACGTCCCTCATCCACCGTACCGGATGAGGATCCGTTGTCGATCTTATCGTCCCGCCGGTTCAGCCACCCCATCCTCCACCTCCAAGGATCTGCCCCGATGTTCCCCTCGTCTTTTGTGCCACCTCCATTCCCACACCGCCGTCTTCACCTGCACCACCGGAAGAGCATCATCATCACCGTTTCCTCGGATGAAGCTGCGGCCTAATCGGCGCCACCAAAGAGGTTGTACACTAATCGCCGCATTTTCTTCTTGATTCGATCTCACGGTGCTGTCGGCGCTCGGTCCCGAGCCGACACGACACGGCTCCATCCACGGCGGCGTCGCCTGTCACTTCCTCCACGACGTCGCTCCCTCGGCGGCGACGTCCACATCAGTAGGACCTGCTGCTGCTTTAGCTCTCGCTCGTGCTCCTGCTCTGCTCTTGCTCTCGGTCCCCTGCCTGGTCTGCTCTTGCTATTGCTCTTGCTCGCGCTGCTGCTCTCGCTCTTGCTCTTGCTTGCGATGATGCTCCGATTTAGCTACACTTCACTCTGATGTCGCCGGGGTGAAGGAAGAACCAGCCGCAGCGGGGAGGGGGGCTTGCCAGAGAGGTATCCCACTATCTATCTTAGGGTTCAGGATGGGGGCGGTGGTCGCCGGCGGTGGCGGGGCGTTGGCGGGGCGGTGGCGTGGGGATCGGCGGAGAAAAAGCTCGGCACGGGGGCCTAGAGGGATGGCCGGGGCGACAACGAACTGACGGTGGGGAGTGTTTTCGAGGCGGGCGGGGCGGCGCACCACCGGCCGCCGGCCGCGGGGGGCTGCTGTTTGGCCGGCTCAGGGGGTGGAGGTTGAAAATGAACCGCAGGCCCTTGATTTCGTATCCAACGGCTGCAAAATTGACTGACCAGAGATGAAAAAGTCAGTCAGCCGACGTGTAGCCTCACCTTGCTAGTGTGTTCAGTTTCGACAGCAAAATTCAGTTTTGACAGCAAAATTCAGTTTCGACAGTTAAGTTCAATTTCGACAGTTAAGTTTAATTTCGACAGTTAAATTCAGTTTCGATAGTTAAGTTCAAAGATGAGCGGCTGATGTATTTTACATCTAGCACTTTGTGTTTATGTATTTTACGTCATGTATTGGAGATGCTATTAGAATTCCACTCAGGTTAATGTTGTTCGTTGTCTCTCATGTCCTGCTTCAGCCTCGGCGTCGTACAACTCACCGGAGCTGCTCCAACGATGAAACCCTCCATCACAGCGGAGTAGTACCTCGGGCTCCATCTCCAGACGCCTAAGATCTTCTTCCCCTCCTCCGACAGCCAAGTCAGCCGGAGCATCCTCACCGGCCAACCCAATCACGCTGAGATCGACATGGCTTCGCCAAAGAGGTTGTACACTTGTTGCATCTCTTTTTTACTCTACATGTTATATATATTGTCCACTGAGCACACGGATTTATTCCTTTAGTGTCTCCTTGAAAGAAAAAACATAGGAATTTTAATTTTCACTTGTTGTCCTTTTCAAAATCCTATTCATGAAGCACAAGACTAAGAGATAGTAGCATAATTGCATTATAACCGTACATTTTCTTGTGGTTTGACTTAATCTCACCATGCTTCTTTGCATCCTGTGATCTTACAATTGTTGTGAATCAAACACCCAGATTGGCAGAAATCCTGTGTTTTTAAATTCTCTGTTTTGCACGTGCATTCCTATCCTATTCATGTCTATTTCCTATCCCTGCATTGTTGGAATCCTTCAATTCAAATGAGCCCTTACAGAATTACTTCTCTTATAGATAGTTGTCAAAGAAAACCTTGCGTGGTTTGTCCCGCTCCTGCTGCGCCGTCGTCCACCCCAGCTCAGCTGCTCCAACGACAGAAGGGTCCAGCATAGCAGGGATCCGGCCTCCAGACTGTCTTTCGCCACCTCAGATCTTCTTCCCCGCCGCTGGCAGCCATGAAAACTGCACTACCATCATCAACCGAGCAGATGACCTCGAGGACTACATGGGTCCGCAAGAGAGGTCGCACTCTTTCGTTTCTGCTTATGTTATGCATCGCTTAATATTACATGCTACTTTATCGTCCTGTTCACCGATTAGACTCTGAGTCAGCTCCAAACTAATGGTCAAACTTGAGTTTTTAAATGGTTGTGGGGTACATATCGGGGCCACTATCAATAGTATTTATCTACTATCTGGTTAATTTTCGGTGTCTACTATGAGTTTCATGTTGGGTGGGAAACAAACAGTAAAGAAGCCATTATCTGTATCTTTTAACTGAAGCCATTATCTGCCTGCTATTATTGGTTTTGGGTCTATCCACAGGTTGCTACCATCACTCTGGATTTCTGCATGCACTCCTTACATAATCTCACTATGTTTTATTCCTATGCATGATAGTTATTGTAAACAATGGAACTGAACATGTAGAGCAAAAGAGACGAGCCTTGCATGGCAATAAAATTTCATGCAGACGTCGCTCCATGGTAGGCGCAAAGGCAGCCCCCCTCCATGCATTTCGGATTGTAATCGAGAGGAAGATATTTGTTTTGAGGGGGATTCAGAAGGAGAAGACAATTCCTATTTACCCCCTGAGGTCTTCGCTCTAACTTGGCATGCTGATGTTGGTTATATCATGCATATGGTGTCTTGCATTGCTTACTTTATACATCAAATATGTCATCTGCTTAGTTTAGACATCCTTTGTGCGAATGCCATTTGTTTAGTTTATTCATCATTTATGTGAATTATGCAACGCCATCTTGTTTAGCCAGGCATCATATATGTGAATTTTGCAATGCCATCCTGCTTAGCCAGTCATCTTATATGTAAATTATATCAGGCCATCCTTTTTTGTTACATATTACATTTGTCAACAATGTTATTACATTCAACTGCTCTTCATGTGCATCAGCCATTTGACACGGTGATGGAAAATTATGGAGTGAAAACAAGGTCTTCAGAGCAGACTATGCTATCTGACAAAGCGCATATCTCGCTGGTTACGGATAGCTCCTCAGAGGAGGATTCAGAGACATATGACCAGTCCTATCCCCCCCCCCCCGAGGTGTATGCTCTAACTTGGCAGGGTTATGTTGCTCATATCGTGTGTATGGTGTCTCGCATTGCTATGTCATTTGATTAGTTTAGACATGCTTTGTGTGAATGCCACCTGTTCAGTGTCTAATTACCATATATGTGAATTATGCATTGCCATCTTGTTGCAAGACATTATATATGTGAATTATACAATGCTACCTTGTTGCAAAGGCATTATATATGTGAATTATGCAATGCCATGCTCTTTAGCCAATCATCATGTATGTGAATTCTATCATGCTATCATTTTTTGTATTACGCGTTCCATTTGTCGACAACATTTGTATATTCAACTACTCTTCCTATGCATCAGCCATTTGAAGCGGTTATGGAAGTATCTGGAGTGAAAACAAGGTATTCAGAGCAGACAATGCTACCTGCTGAAGCAGACATCTTGCTGGTTACAGAGAGCTCCTCAGAGGAGGATTCAGAGACTGATGACCAGTCCTATTTTCCCCCTGAGGTCTATGCTCAAACTTGGAAGGGTTATATTACCCATGTCATGCATGTTGTCTTGCATTTCTTAGTTTTTACATCATATATGGATTGCCATCTGCTTACTTGCTTACTATATAAATCATATATTTGAATTATATCATGCCATCATGTTTACATAGTACATACACATCATCTATCTGAATTATGGCATGGCAACCCATTTAGTAAAGAGATCATATAGTTATATCATCTCATCCTGTCTAGTGTTTACAGTCATCATATTTTGAATTATGGCATTCTATCCGTGAATGTATGTGAATTATGGCATGCCAACCTATTTAATAAACACATTATATAGTTATGTCATGTCATCCTGTTTACATAGTCTCATATTTTGAACTATGTCTTTCCATCTTTTTTAGTTAGCCATCATAATGTGAAATTGTGTCATGCTATCCTATTTAGTTAGCCATCATATATGTGAAATTGTGTCATGCTATCCTGTTTGGTTAGACAACATAAATATGAATTATTTCATGCCCTCTTTTATTCCCCACTATCCATTGCACCTGTCTATCATACAATGTCTATACTTTCAATTACTTTTCTTGTTTATCAGCCATTTGAATTGGAGAGCGTGATGGCAGTATCTAAGGGAGTAACAACACGGTCTTCAGAAAAGATAGTGCTACCAGTTGATGCAGATAGAACCGCGGTTGTACTTGCCCAAGGACCAGATCCACCACACATAACCCAGACTCTCATAGATTGTACCCCTACCCAGTTGGACAGAGAACCAGCTACACCCCTTCTAACCCCAACCCCGGCAGATAGTAACCCAGTTCCAGTTGACACAACACCGTATCCACCACAGAGCACCCAAACACGAGCAATTAGTAAGGGAACTGCAGTGCCCAAAGCACGAGGACCACCACTCCGAATCCCAACTCAACGCTTAAAGGAGAAGAAGATTTTTTCTCAGGTCAGATTCTGTAGCTATGGTTCATACTCCTTTGCTCTTGCATGACTGTATTTACTCATACAACTATTTTCAAATTTGAAGGATGGAATTGAAACTCCAATGGCGCAACAGGTATGTTTTAAACCTATTTCTTTAACTGGTTTGCTGTTGTAACCTGCTCTATGTTGATTTTAGTTTCAATTGAATAAACAGTTACGTTCTCATGTCATGCACATCACAAGTGTTGTTATTGCTCTATAGTTACCCACACTTATATTCTGTCTATTCTGCTTTGTCTTGAACAAATATTATTTGAACTATGTCTCTATCTTGATTTGGCAACAAAAACTAGAATGATATAGACCATAAAGTGACCATGGTACATAGATATATGTTTGTTTCATGCTGTTATCCTGTCCACTTTACTACTGAACTCATTTACCAAAATGAGTTTCATATACAACATGGTAAACATGTGATGTGTCTACTTGTTTCTCTTTTAGAATGCGGACAAAATATTGGAGAACAGTACCGCATTATCCAATGGTAAAGGAAGTAATGTAGATAAGGTTCAAGATAGTGAGACATCCCTATTGGTCTCCAAGAAAGCTGATAAAAACTATCTTGACGACACTGAGGGAACCCAAAAGTCATGTCTTGATGTAGTGTTCGAGTTACTGGCCAGTACTGCTGGCACAAGCTCTTCGAACTCGCTGCCTGAATCAGTTCGTCTTCTTGAGTCTCAACTTCAAGTTGAAAGACATCGATTAGATGTGCTACGATAGGAAGCTGAAGGACTGAGGAAGTCCCTGCAGAATTCAGATGCATATTTTCTGGTGCAACAGCAAGCGCTGGAGGATTTAAGCGCCAAACAAGAGAAAGTTAATAAGCTTGCTAAGCATCTTGCCAGCATTATGGGTACCCAGGATATTGATTCTTGAGATCTTCTGAAGTGGTTTCAGTTCTGGATTTATTTTGTTGCGACGTTTATTTGTGTTGGTCGCCAACTTTGACAACCAGTGTATATGATATGCTGCTTTGTTCCCTATATTTGCACTGGTGGAGAACTTTGATGCCGAGTGGATGTAATATGTGTAATAGCCGTGATAGCCTAGCATTAGTTGCTTGCTTATTTATTTCCTTGTTGTCTTGTTTATTTGTTTGCTTGTAGTCATTGCAGTTCTTTTTCCGCGGATAGCTAGTGGCTGCAATAACCTATTTTTTAAAACTAGGCCACAATAACCATGGGCTAATATTTACTATAGTGACACTGGGCCTCCTACTAGCCGTAGAAACAGTGGGCCTTCTACGGGCCGTAGAAACAATGGGCCTTCTATGGGCCGTAGAAACAATGGGCCTTCTGCGGGCCGTATTATCAATGGGCGTTATACGGGCCATATAATTGATTGGCCAAACATGGGCCAAACAGACCGCATTATGGCCGTAAATGGGCTAGAGTTGGAATCGTCTGTTCATGGGCCGACCATAACGGGCCATCGTTAATAGGCCGTATTTGTTGATGCTACGAAATCGGCCCAACATATTAACGGACCACAAACGGGCCGACTGTAACCACGGGCTGAATTTGGCCCACAAGCAGAAAATGACAGTAACGGGCCATAAGTAAACGAATGCTGGAAATGAGCCCAAGAATAAATGAGCTCTGAGAAGGCCGAAAGGTAACATGGGCTGGAAACGGCCCAACGGAATAACGGGCCGTTAATGGGTATAAAGTGATACACTGTTCATTACGGGCCAGTTTCACCACGGGCCGTTAATGGGTGTAAAGTGATACACTGTTCATTACGGGCCAGTTTCACCACGGGCCGTTAGTAGGCCAAGAGTTACATAGGGCCTCATATGGGCCGAAAGACGTCATGGGCCATACATGGGCCAGAAGTGAAAATGGGCTGGAATCATATTGGATGGCCCAGATGATGCTACTAGGCCTAATTCAGATATGGCGTAATGGGCCTTGGGTTAGCGGGCTGTAAATGGGCTATATTCGAACAGGCCGTTAACAGGCTTTCCATGGGCCGGCCCACCAGCTTTTGACCAAGTCAAACGGGCCGGCCTTTTCACAGGAATGGTCCTCTGTTGGGCCGTGCCACGTGTCGACGTATCATAGGCGCCTTCCGTCCAATGAGTGGTTGACATCTGTCCCAACGATGAGCCGACACGTGTTTCCTCCAGCCAATGATGATTTTACACGTGGAAAATCCCCGTTGGTCGGGGCTGTTAACGGATTATCGGATCCAAAATCCGACCCGATAGCTTAACGGTGTTCCGTTACGGTGGATGCCACGTGTCGGTCACCCTTGACGAAAGCACTTCTGTGACACGCGATTTATCGTCATGGAAGTGGACACTTCCGTGATGATAATTTTGGTAATGTCATGGAACAGTTCTACGACAGCACAGGTATGACTATCTTGATTTTGTCATAAATTTGTCATGGATGTACATGCATGACAGAAAACGCGACCTACTGTGACAAACACGTATCATCACGGAAGTGTATTTTTTTGTAGTGCCTCCCCTCGTAGTTGAGGGATAGATTTTGGTTCTTGGATCCTTCAAAGTTCTTCGTAATGATAAGCAGATATAAATCCCAAGTGACTCAAAGAATAGAGCTATGCTCCCCGCCAACGGCGCCAGAAAATAGTCTTGATAAGCTACAAGTATAGGGGATCGCAACAGTTTTCGAGGGTAGAGTGTTCAACCCAAATTTATTGATTCGACACAAGGGGAGCCAAAGAATATTCTCAAGTATTAGCAACTGAGTTATCAATTCAACCACACCTGGAAACTTAATATCTGCAGCAAGGTATTTAGTAGCAAAGTAATATGATAGTAGTGGTAACAGTGGTAAAAGGTAACAGTAGCAAAAGTAATATTTTTGGTGTTTTATAGTGATTGTAACAATAGAAACGGAAAAGTAAATAAGCAAAGAACAATATATGGAAAGCTCGTAGGCAATGGATCGGTGATAGATAATTATGTCGGATGTGATCGATCATGTAACAGTCATAACCTAGGGTGACACAGAACTAGCTCCAGTTCATCAATGTAATGTAGGCATGTATTCCGGATATAGTCATATGTGCTTATGGAAAGAACTTGCATGACATCTTTTGTCCTACCCTCCCGTGGCAGCGGGGTCCTATTGGAAACAAAGGGATATTAAGGCCTCCTTTTAATAGAGTACCAGACCAAAGCATTAACACATAGTGAATACATGAACTCCTCAAACTACGGTCATCATCGGGAGTGGTCCCGACTATTGTCACTTCGGGGTTGCCGGATCATAACACATAGTAGGTGACTATAGACTTGCAAGATAGGATCAAGAACTCTCATATATTGATGAAAACATAATAGGTTCAGATCTAAAATCATGGCACTCGGGCCCTAGTGACAAGCATTAAGCATAGAAAAGTCATAGCAACATCAATCTCAGAACATAGTGGATACTAGGGATCAAACCCTAACAAAACTAACTCGATTACATGACAAATCTCATCCAACGCATCACCGTCCAGCAAGCCTACGATGGAATTACTCACACACGGCGGTGAGCATCATGAAATTGGTGATGGAGGATGGTTGATGATGACGATGGCGACGGATTCCCCTCTCCGGAGCCCCGAACGGACTCCGGATCAGCCCTCCTGAGAGAGTTTAGGGCTTGGCGGCGGCTCTGTATCGTAAAATGGGGTGAATCCTTCTCCCTGGGTTTTTTCTCCCCAAAAGTGAATATATGGAGTCAGGGTTGAGGTCGATGGAGCGTCAGGGGGGCACACGAGGCAGTGGGCGCGCCCCCACCCTCATGGACAGGTGGAGGCCCCCTGACATGGATCTTCCTTCCAGTATTTTTTATATATTCCAAAATAATTCTCCGTTGATTTTCAGGTCATTCCGAGAACTTTTATTTCTGCACAAAAATAACACCATGGCAATTCTGCTAAAAACATCGTCAGTCCGGGTTAGTTCCATTCAAATCATACAAGTTAGAGTCCAAAATAAGGGCAAAAGTGTTTGGAAAAGTAGATACGACAGAGACGTATCACCTGGCGCACCAAATGTCAGATTACGGGTTCCGGCAAACCCTTGAGGTTCGAACACTGGGGTGCGCACGAAGATCTCTCCCTAGCTCGCTCTCGCAACGATCTCGATCTCAAGGCCTAGCTTGCTGAACCCAAGGAACAAGAGACATGAGGGTTTATACTGGTTCGAGCCACCGTTGTGGTGTAATACCCTACTCCAGTGTTGTGTGGTGGATTGCCTCTTGGGTTGAGGATGAACTAGTACAATGGATAAACAGCCTCCTGAAAAGAGGTGTTCTTGAGCTCGATGAGCTGGTTAGATGGCCTTGGTGGAGTGGATCCGATCCAAGATGAGCCGATCCTTGACTACGGTGGTGGCTAGCCCTATTTATAGAGGCCCTAGTCCTCTTCCCAAATGTTTAGGCGGGAAGGGATCCCACAACGGCCAATTTCAAAGGGAGACAACTAGTACAAGTTATCTTGGCAAAAGGTGGTCTTGGCCTGCCAAAGGCTCGGGTGGTGACACCGCCGTGGGCTCCACGGTGACCTCCGTCCCGCCGTCCTGCTGATCTTGGTCTTGTTGCACCGATATGGAAACATTCGCCTAATGCCTCGGGACTCCTCGCCTGCGCCTGCTTCCTTAGCACCAAAGAGGAAACTGGCACTCTATGCCCGCTGGCGCCTGCCTGGCTTCGGTCGTCATGGCTCACGTCATGCGGACCTCGCGAGATGCTCCTTGCATAGATATCTCCGCTCCTCGGGAGCCAGCCTAGTGAGACCGCCCCAGAGGAGGTCTTGGTGTAGTCCACCTCGCGAGGCTTGGCCCCTCGTGAGGGTCTTGAGTGGTTGCTGATGAAGATGGGCCGTACCAGGCCGTTGGTGGAGCCATTGCCTAGGCCGCAGGCACGCAAGTCTGGGTACCCCCGTTCCCAGGACACCAACAGTAGTTCTTTGTGTAGATTGAGTATTACGAATATGAATATGCTTTGGTGTTATTCTAGTACGAACTCTCGAATAGATCGAATGGAAAAAATATCTTTGCATTTTTTAGTGCGAACTCTTGAATAGATCAAAAGTTAAGAATAGCTTTGAGGTGGTTTCATACCCTACACACAATTCGGTCTTTTGTTCTCCGCTAATAGGAACTCGGGAGTGATTCTTCGTTACACTTTGAGGGATAATCATATGATCCAACTATGTTAGCATTGTTGAGAGATTGCACTAGCGAAAGTACGGACCCTAGGCCTTGTTTTTAAGCATTGCAACACTGTTTTTGTGCCCGTTTACTATTTGCTACCTTGCTGTTTTTATTTATTCAGATTATAAAAATATATTTCTACCATTAATATTACACTTTTATCACCATCTCTTCGCCGAACTAGTGCACCTATACAATTTGCCATTGTATTCGGTGTGTTGGGGACACAAGAGATTTCTTGTATTTGGTTGCAGGGTCGTTTGAGAGAGACCATCTTCATCCTACACCTCTCACGGATTGATAAACCTTAGGTCATCCACTTGAGGGAAAATTGCTACTGTCCTACAAAACTTTGCGCTTGGAGGCCCAACACGTGTCTACAAGAATAAAGTTGCGAAGTAGACATCAGACGTGATGATATATAAATTGTTGTATGAGATGATCATGTTTTGTAGAAGTTATCAGACACTGGCAGGAGCCTTATGGTTGTCGCTTTATTGTATGAAATGCAATCGCCATGTAATTGCTTTACTTTATCACTAAGCGGCAGCGATAGTCGTAGAAGCAATAGTTGGCGAGACGACAATGATGCTACGATGGAGATCAAGGTGTCAAGCCGGTGACGATGGAGATCATGACGGTGCTTTGGAGATGGAGATCAAAGGCACACAATGATGATGGCCATATCATGTCACATATTTTGATTGCATGTGATGTTTATCCTTTATGCATCTTATTTTTCTTAGTACAGCGGTATCATTATAAGATGATCCCTCACTAAATTTCAAGGTACAAGTGTTCTCCCTTAGTATGCACCGTTGCTACAGTTCGTCGTGCCGAGACACCACGTGATGATCGGGTGTGATAAGCTCTACGTTCGCACATAACGGGTGCAAGCCAGTTTTGCACGTGCAGAATACTCGGGTTAAACTTGACAAGCCTAGCATATGCACATATGGCCTCGGAACACTGAGACCGAAAGGTCAAACGTGAATCATATAGTAGATATGATCAACATAGTGATGTTCACCATTGAAAACTACTCCATCTCACGTGATGATCGGACATGGTTTAGTTGATATGGATCACGTGATCATTTAGATGACTAGAGGGATGTCTATCTAAGTGGGAGTTCTTAAGTAATATGATTAATTGAACTTTAATTTATCATGAACTTAGTACCTGATAGTATTTGCATGTCTATGTTGTTGTAGATCAATGGCCTGTGCTACCGTTCCCTTGAATTTTAATGCGTTCCTAGAGAAAGCTAGGTTGAAAGACGATGGTAGCAACTACACGAACTGGGTCCATAACTAGAGGATTCTCCTCATTGTTGCATAGAAGAATTACGTCCTGGAAGCACCGCTAGGTGCAAGACCCGGTGCAGGAGCAACTCCAGATGTTATGAACGTTTGGCAGAGCAAAGCTGATGACTACTCAATAGTTCCGTTTGCCATGCTTTATGGCTTAGAATCAGGACTTCAAAGAGGTTTCGAATGTCATGGAGCATATGAGATGTTCCAGGAGTTAAAGTTAATATTTCAAGCAAATGCCCAAACTGAGAGATGTGAAGTCTCCAATAAGTTCTATAGCTGCAAGATGGAGGAGAATAGTTCTATCAGTGATCATATACTCAGAATGTCTGGGTACCACAACCACTTGACTCAATAGTGTCATTAACAGGGTTCTTCAATCACTGCCACCAAGCTACAAAAGCTTCGTGATGAACTATAATATGCAAGGGATGGATAAGACAATTCCCGAGCTCTTCGCAATGCTAAAGGCTGCGGAGGTAGAAATCAAGAAGGAGCATCAAGTGTTGATGGTTAACAAGACCACTAGTTTCAAGAAAAAGGGCAAAGGGAAGAATGGAACTTCAAGAAGAACGGCAAGCAGGTTGTTGCTCAAGTGAAGAAGCCCAAGTATGGACCTAAGCCTGAGACTGAGTGCTTCTACTGCAAAGGGACTGGTCACTGGAAGTGGAACTGCCCCAAGTATTTGGCGGATAAGAAGGATGGCAAACTGAAAGGTATATTTGATATACATGTTATTGATGTGTACCTTACTAATGCTCGTAGTAGCGCATGGGTATTTGATGCTGGTTCTGTTGCTCATATTTGCAACTCAAAATAGGGGCTACGGATTAAATGAAGATTGGCTAAGGACGAGGTGACGATGCGCGTGGGAAATGGTTCCAAAGTCGATGTGATCGATGTCGGTACGCCACCTCTACATATACCATCGAGATTAGTTTTAGACCTAAATAATTGTTATTTGGTGCCAACGTTGAGCATGAACATTATATCTGGATCTTGTTTGATGCGAGACAGTTATTCATTTAAATCAGAGAATAATTGTTGTTCTATTTATATGAGTAATATCTTTTATGGTCATGCACCCTTGATGAGTGGTCTATTTTTATTGAATCTCAATTGTAGTGATACACATATTCATAATGTTAAAGCTAAAATATGCAAGGTTAATAATGATAGTGCAACTTATTTGTGGCACTGCCGTTTAGGTCATTGGTGTAAAGCACATGAAGAAACTCCATGCTGATGGGCTTTTGGAGTCACTTGATGCTTGCGAACCATGCCTTATGGGCAAGATGACTAAGACTCCATTCTCTGGAACAATGGAGCGAACAACTGACTTATTGGGAATAATACGTACTGATGTATGCGGTCCGATGAGTGTTGAGGCTCGCGGCGGGTATCGTTATTTTCTGACCTTCACAGATGATTTGAGGAGATATGGGTATATCTACTTGGTGAAACATAAGTCTAAAACATTTGAAAAGTTCAAAGAATTTCAGAGTGAAGTGGAAAATCATCGTATCAAGAAAATAAAGTTTCTATGATCTGATCGTGGAGGTGAATATTTGAGTTATGACTTTGGTCTTCATTTGAAACAACGTGGAATAGTTTCGCAACTCACATTACCTGGAACACCACAGCGTAATGGTGTGTCCAAACGTCGTAACCATACTTTATTAGATATGGTGCGATCTGTGATGTCTCTTACCGATTTACCACTATTATTTTGGGGTTATGCTTTAGAGACGTCTGCATTCACGTTAAATAGGGCACCATCTAAATTCATTGAGACGACACCGTATGAACTGTGGTTTGGCAAGAAACCTAAGCTGTCACTTCTTAAAGTTTGGGGCTGCGATGCTTATGTGAAAAAGCTTCAACCTGATAAGCTCGAACCCAAATCGGAGAAACGTGTCTTCATAGGATACCTAAAAGAAACTGTTGGGTACACCTTTTATCACAGATCCGAATGCAAGAGTCATTGCTAAGAATGGACCCTTTCTAGAGAAGGAGTTTCTCTCGAAAGAAGTGAGTGGGAGGAAAGTAGAACTTGGTGAGGTAATTGTACCTTCTCCCTTATTGGAAAGTAGTTCATCATAGAAATTAGTTCAAGTGATTCTTACACCAATCAGTGAGGAAGTCAATGATGATGATCATGAAACTTCTGATCAAGTTACTACCGAACCTCGTAGGTCAACCAAAGTATGATCCGCACCAGAGTGGTACAGTAATCCTATTCTGGAGGTCATGTTACTTGACCATGACGAACCTACGAACTATGAGGAAGCGATGATGAGCCCAGATTCCGTGAAATGGCTTGAGGCCATGAAATCTGAGATGGGATCCATGTATGAGAACAAAGTGTGGACTTTGGTTGACTTACCCGATGATCGGCAAGCCATAGAGAATAAATGGATCTTCAAGAAGAAGACTGACGCTAATGGTAATGTTACTATCTACAAAGCTCGACTTGTTGCGAAAGGTTTTCGACAAGTTGAAGGAGTTGACTATGATGAGACCTTCTAACCCGTAGCGATGCTTAAGTCTGTCCGAATCATGTTAGCAATTGCTGCATTTTATGATTATGAAATTTGGCAAATGGATGTCAAAATTGCATTCCTTAATGGATATCTTAAAGAAGAGTTGTATATCATGCAACCAGAAGGTTTGTCGATCCAAAAGGTGCTAACAAAGTGTGTAAGCTCTAGTGATCCATTTATGGACTGGTGCAAGCCTCTCGGAGTTGGAATATACGCTTTGATAGTGTGATCAAAGCATATGGTCTTATACAGACTTTTGGAGAAGCCTGTATTTACAAGAAAGTGAGTGGGAGCTCTGTAGCATTTCTAATATTATATGTGGATGACATATTGTTGATAGGAAATAATACAAAATTTTTGGATAGCATAAAAGGATACTTGAATAAGAATTTTTCAATGAAAGACCTCGGTGAAGCTGCTTATATATTGGGCATCAAGATCTATTGAGATAGATCAAGACACTTAATTGGACTTTCAGAAAGCACATACCTTGATAAAGTTTTGAAGAAGTTCAAAATGATCAGTCAAAGAAAGGGTTCTTGCCTGTGTTACAAGGTGTGAAGTTGAGTCAGACTCAATGCCCGACCACTTCAGAAGATAAAGAGAAAATGAAAGTCATTCCCTATGCCTCAGCCATAGGTTCTATCATGTATGCAATGTTGTGTACCGGACCTGATGTGTGCCTTGCTATAAGTTTAGCAGGGAGGTACCAAAGTAATCCATGCGTGGATCACTAGACAGCGGTCAAGAACATCCTGAAATACCTGAAAAGGACTAAGGATATTTCTCGTCTATGGAGGTGACAAAGAGCTCATCATAAATGGTTACGTTGATGTAAGCTCTGACATTGATCCGAATGACTCTAAGTCACAAACCGGATACGTATTTATATTGAATGGTGGAGCTGTCAGTTGGTGCAGTTCCAAGCAGAGCGTCGTGGTGGGATCTACGTGTGAAGCGGAATACATAGCTTCTTCGGAAGCAGCAAATGAAGGAGTCTGGATGAAGGAGTTCATATCCAATCTAGGTGTAATACCTAGTGCATCGGGTCCAATGAAAATCTTTTGTGACAATACTTGAGCAATTGCCATGGCAAAGGAATCCAGATTTCATAAGAGAACCAAACACATCAAGAGACGCTTCAATTCCATCCGCGATCAAGTCAAGGAGGGAGACATGGAGATTTCCAAGATACATACGGATCTGAATGTTGCAGACCCATTGACTAAGCCTCTCTCACGAGCAAAACATGATCAGGACCAAGACTCCATGGGTGTAAGAATCATTACTATGTAATCTAGATTATTGACTCTAGTGCAAGTGGGAGACTGAAGGAAATATGCCCTAGAGGAAATACTAAAGTTGTTATTTATATTTCCTTATATCATGATAAATGTTTATTATTCATGCTAGAATTGTATTAACCGGAAACTTAGTACATGTGTGAATACATAGACAAATAGAGTTTCCCTAGTATGCCTCTACTAGACTAGCTCATTAATCAAAGATGGTTAAGTTTCTTGACCATAGACATGTGTTGTCATTTGATGAACGGGATCATATCATTAGAGAATGATGTGATGGAAAGGATCCATCCGTTAGCTTAGCATAATGATCGTTTGGTTTTATTGATATTGCTTTCTTCATGACTTATACATGTTCCTCTAACTATGAGATTATGCAACTCCCGAATATCGGAGGAACACCTTGTGTGCTATCAAATGTCACAACGAAACTGGGTGATTATAAAGATGCTCTACAGGTGTATCCGATGGTGTTTGTTGAGTTGGCATAGATCGAGATTAGGATTTGTCACTCTGAGTATCAGAGAGGTATCTCTGGGCCCTCTCGGTAATGCACATCACTATAAGCCTTGCAAGCAATGTGACTAATGAGTTAGTTATGGGATGATGCATTGCGGAACGAGTAAAGAGACTTGCTAGTAATGAGATTGAACTAGGTATGATGATACCGACGATCGAATCTCGAGCAAGTAACATAACGATGACAAAGGGAATAACGTATGTTGATATGCGGTTTGACCGACAAAGATCTTCGTAGAATATTTAGGAGCCAATATGAGCATCCAGGTTCCTCTGTTGGTTATTGACCGGAGATGTGTCTCGGTCATGTCTACATAGTTCTCGAACCCGTAGGGTCCGCACGCTTAATGTTCGATGATGATTTATATTATGAGTTATGTGATTTGATGACCGAAGTTTGTTCGGAGTCCCGGATGAGATCACAGACAGGATGAGGAGTCTCGAAACGGTCAAGAGGTAAATATGCATATATTGGAAGGTTACATTCGGACACCGAAATGGTTTCGAGAAGTTTCAGATAAGTTTCGGAATACCGGGGGTTACCGGACCCCCCCCCCCCCGGAAGGTAATGGGCCAACATGGGCCTTAGTGGGGAAGAGAGAGGGCCGGCCAGGAGGTGCCCCCCCTTCCCAATCCGAATTGGACAAGGGGTGGGGGCGCCCCCCCCCTTTCCCTCTCCTACTCCTTCTCTCTTCCCCCCTTTGCTACTCCGGAAAAGGAAAAAAGAGGAGAGGGGAATCCTACCAGGACAAGGGAGTCCTAGTAGGACTCTCCACACTTAGCGCGCCCCTAGGGGGCCGGCCTCCTCCTCCCTCCTTTATATACGGAGGCAGTGGAGCACCCCAAAGGCACAACAGTTATCTCTTAGCCGTGTGCGGTGCCCCCTCCACAGTTTACCACCTCGGTCATATCATCGTATGCTTAGGCGAAACCCTACGCCGGTAGCTTCATCATCATCATCGCCATGCCGTCGTGCCGACAGAACTCTCCGTCGTCCTCAACTGGATCAAGAGCTCGAGGGACGTCATCATGCTGAACGTGTGCTGAACACGGAGGTGCCGTACGTTCGGTGCTAGGATCAGTTGTATCGTGAAGACGTTCGACTACATCAACCGCATTACTAAACGCTTCCGCTTTCGGTCTACGAGGGTACATAGACACACTCTCCCCTCTCATTGCTATGCATCTCCTAGATAGATCTTGCGTGATCGTAGGATTTTTTTGAAATACTGCGTTCCCCAACAGATGCAGGCGGTCTGTGAAGACGCAGAGCGTGCGGAGGAGCATGTTCTCAATTTCAAGAGCTCGATCAAGGCATAGAGTGCTCAACTGCAATAGCGTGCATGGGCATTTGACACTGATGACCGACTACTTTGCCCCCTATGAACTATTTGCTGACCATTTTCGCCAGCGTTTTCAGATGCGCAAGATTGTCTTCGACCGTTTGTACCATGGCCAGTCCTATGATGACTACTTCGTCCTGAAGAAGAATGTCGTGGGAACGATTGATTCTCTGGTTACCAGAAGTCCACGGGCCCACTCTGGATGCTTTCATATGGCACGGCCACTGATTCGTAGGACGAGTACTTACGGATGTCTGAGAGCACATGCGGAGATGCCATGATTAGGTTTGCAACTGCCGTGGTTGAGGTGTTCGGACCTCATTACCTGAGAGAAGCAATTGTGGCAGACACCGAGAGGCTCCTGACAATCTCAGAAGCAAGAGAGTGGCAAGGTTTGCTTGGATCTCTTTACTACATGCATTGGAAATGGAAGAACTGCTCGAAGGCTTTATAAGGGCAATATCAAGGTCATGTTAAGAAGCCCACCATCATTCTTGAAT
The DNA here is from genome assembly GCF_002162155.2 of Triticum dicoccoides. NCBI lineage: Eukaryota > Viridiplantae > Streptophyta > Magnoliopsida > Poales > Poaceae > Triticum > Triticum dicoccoides. Next base: position 403,772,145 of record NC_041392.1, read on the forward strand.
CTATTGCATCACATGATCTTTGGATTTGGCACACTTACTTTGGCATATGCCCGGGTCTCACAATGACATCAATGTGCTGCAATGATCGTCATTGTTTACGAGGCTGACTAAAGGAAAAGCTCATCCTTGCCACTATACTATCAATGGACATGAGTACAAAATAAACTACTATCTGGTTGACGGTATCTATCCTCCATGGGCTACCTTTGTCAGCACCATCTCAAATACAGTTGGCCAGAAAAAGGCTCACTTTGCTGAAAGTCAAGAAGCAACAAGAAAGGATGTCGAGAGGGCATTTGGAGTTCTTCAGGCCCATTCTGCAGTTGTTCATGGACCTGCAAAACAATGGGATTCGAAGACCTTGTGGGAGGTGATGAAATGTTGTGTGATTATGCACAACATGATCGTCGAGGATGAGGGTGACGATGTTGCCGCAACTCTGGAATTTGAGAATATGGGTGATCCTATCCAACTTTCGGACCAGAATCCGGTTACATTTGAGGAGTTTATTCAAATGCATCAACAAATTCGACATCGACCAACTCACGAGCAGTTGAAGGAAGATTTGTTTGAGCATCTCTGAGCGGTGAAAGGGGACAACAATGTTGGATGTAATGTTTTTAAAAAAAATTAAACTTGTGTTGCATGCGGCTATTTGAATGTCTGTACCCTTTGCATGCGGCTACTCGATCGTGCGGACATTAGTAAAAAAAGAAATACTTGATCGTGCGAACTAGAGAAAAAACTCTAGAAGGCCGGATGTATGTTGCTACGGTTGAATATCATTCTGTTCGCACACGAACACGTCCCGTGTACCCTCGACGCCGGGGGTGATGCACCGCAGCTCACGTCGAAGGAGTCTCACCGGAAGAGCGATTCGCAAGTCGACCGGCGAGAGCTTTTGAGGACCCGATGCCCTACAATCCCGGGAGGGACCCCGTCGGGGAGTGCGGCCGCTATGGGCTGCCCTAGGTCGGCCAAGCCGCCCCTAGAGCCTCGCGATTCACAGCTCTCCAACACGAAGAACGACGAAGAACGAGGGAAGGATAAGACGTAGATGAAAAAGCTGTAGATGTGTTTACGATTGTGTGTTGTTCAATCGGCCATCACCCCTTGAGTATATAAGAGGCGGCTGGACTTCCCGTGCAAGGAAAAGGCTTCAATTCACGTCCAAAACCCCAGTCCAATTCGGATTTGTTTGGTCTGAACTTTCCAAAACTGTTCGGTAAAATCTGGCTGCATGTTGTGGGCCATGTTCCGGGGAGTAAACGACCTCGGATGGAAACGAGCCCAAAAGCAATCTTGACCGTTTCGACAAGACGAACAACTTTCATGTTGACCGTTTTTTGATCTGATGCCATCTTGAGGGGGTTTTCGGCTGTTTTCCGAAGTCTGCAGCAGCCAAATTCAAAATCCGGACTAACATACCCGGAGTGTCCGGTCATCCACAGAGAAAATCAAAACCCAGATGGTTGTCCCCGGAGTGTCCGGCCATCTAGTGCAGCAGCGCCTTGTACTGGCTGTAACTTTTGCATACGACCTCGGATTAAGACAATTGTTATATCAAAATCATCTGTTTCGACGAGACGCACAACTTTGATGTTGAAACTTTTTCCATTTGGAGTAATCTTAATTGGGTTTCAAGCCATTCTTTAATCTGGTGTCACCATGAGGATCTCTGAACTTGTCATAACTTTTGCATCCGGACTCCGTTTTAGACCACTTTCATATCCATCTTGATCTTCTCAAAGAAAGCCATATCATGGTGACTTCCAATCATAAGTTTGAATTAATCTTGACATAGATTAAAGCAACTTTTATGATTGTGCCACTTTTGAGCGTCAACACATGCCCCCCTGTTTTTCGGCAAAGCTAGCGTGCCGAAAAATAACTTGTACCATGTTTGTTCTAAGGACGATGTCAACACTCCATCGGCCATTTATATGCTTAGGGCGATAATTATATATCGGCCATTATTGTTTTTGAACCCTTGCTGCAAACTTGGGTGAAACCTTCTCAACTTCATTAACAATCCGATGATAAAGTTCCATAGATATGTGTCTCAAGGTCATCCTCCGAACCGTATTGTTCACCCTTTTGCTAGGATTTTGTAGATAATCAACAATAAACTCTCTCCAATCCTTACTTTCACCTGCATCAAAATTCATTAGTGGCCGAAGCTGTGGACTTTGGTTCGGCTTTACCTATGTTGACGAGATGAAGCATCGGCTATTGAGAGAAATGCAATACACCATGATTAATGTAGTAGCCGGATGCTTGCTGTGCCAACTCTTTTGAATTATCATGTCTAGATATATGAATTTTTTTAAAGCAACTCAAGGTAAATCTTGCATCTAGACATACCAAAAGATAAACTATAAGTGATTCGTCAAAACATTGATAATCCTCGGATATTTGTTGCACTACTAACAACGAATCACCGGAAGCCCCAATATGTATAGCACCTATAGCAAGGCAAAGCTCCAATCCGAATGACAATGCATATTTGTCTTTGATCATTTGTGCATAAATATTTTAAGCGGCATGAGGCTTCACAAAATAGCACCATAAGGAGATATATGAACAATACCAACACATTGGCCATTGCTACAATTTTAACCATCAAAAATAACCTCCATGGTACTAGAAAGACTAGGACGATATCAATGAACATGTACTTTGTTTTGGTCTCCAATTGAACTAAGGACGATGTTAGGATACTACATCGGCCATGCTTTGACATATTCTTAGGGCGATAGATAAATATCGGCCATTACCATGTAAACTTCATTCAAAGCACATATAGCCGAAACAAACAAATGAAATGACAAACAAAGTATTTCGGCCCTTTGGATCAGCAACAAACTTGCAGCTAATCAAATGTATAGTGACTTGGTAATACCCTTTCATGACATAAGAAATTATATTGCATCCATGGATTAAAATAAGCCCATTGAGGGTTACCAATCATACCTGATGACGAATTCCATGGCATAGGCGTTAATGGCATAGTCGAAGAATATGGATAATGTGTAGACCAAAGATGTTGAAACCTTCGGCTTGTTCCTTCATAGTTTTCACTCTTTTCCTTCTTCACCTTTGCCGCACTTCTTGTAATGGAAGCTTGCACATAATTCTTATTTTGAGCAGTTCCTTTCGGAACCCATGCCATGTTCCTTTCTTTTAAGTTCTTGTGCACTAAGTTTTTGTAATTTCTTCTTTTGCCAATACGATAAGCTGAGCAGGCATCTCGGCTGTGATTCTGTTTTGACTAATAGCAATTCCTTTTTGGCCTTGTGCACTCTCAACTTCTTTTCTTCAGATTTGGCACTTCGACTCTCAATAATTGGTTGATTTGTCTCATTGTTTTTTGTAGCCAATGTCAACACATTAATTGGCTCTTTATCATTTGAGATCAAATCTGAAGTTGCACTCTTACGACCATCTTTGTTAACACGATAAACTTGCTTGACCACCTCTTTCTTCTTCCTTGAGCTCTGGACCGATTCCTTATGATTGAAACGGTCTTTAACATGTGATTGTTCAAATGTTGATCTTCTCGGAGCTGCATAATATTGGTGAGATGGTATAAACGAGATGGAGAATGTGCCCTTGTATCATACCTGTCCCATGATGGATATGGATCTATATGAGAATAGGGAGGCATACACGGCATTGGCATTGGCGGCCCAAAATAAGGATATGAATATGTTTCATTAAAATTCTCACTTTGCCAATACCAATCCTCATATTTGCACCTTGGGGGTGATCTTGGTTTATTTGCATGATTTGGCCGATAAGTATTCTTCTCTTCACTCTTCTTTTGATATTTATCCAATAGTTCAGCGAAGGTGATTTTTGATCTCTTACACTTGCGCTTATTTTGGCCTTTGTTTTCTTTTGGTTTGCTTTCGTCGATCATTGGATTTGCTTGCTGCCCCCCAGTCCTTGGTGTCTCCATTGTAGCTTCGATGGAACTCTCGCCCTCAAGATTATGTTCATTATGCTCTTCAACAACTTCTTTACTTGAAAGCTTGGTCTCATCACCTGCAGTTTTTACCTTCTCTTTAAGTGGATCGGCTTGAAGCAGCCGATGCAAAAACTTTCTGCCATCGGGACCAATCAGAATAGACCGGTCATCTCTTGGTGTCTCAACAAATTTCAATCGTCCTTTATCAATGGTCGATTTAATTATTTGACGAAACATGTTGCAATCCTCAAAATTATGTTTGAATGAATGATGCAACCTACAATACATTCGTCCTTGAATTGATGGCTTGGCATGGTGATCAAGAATTCTTATGTATTTATTTTTCAGCAACAAATCAAATATTTGATCACACATGGTTGAACTGAAGGTAAACTTTTTATTTTCTAGCCAATCTTGCTGTGAGAACGGCTTTGGAGTTAAGCAAACGAATGGTTCAGATTTTGTATCACCCGATTCGGCTATGAATTTTATTTTGCATTCTCTTACCGATGTCATTGGATAAGATATTGTACTAGCATCGGTTTTCTGAAAAGAATCTAACATTGGCTTTAAGTTTCTGAAACAAAAATAGTTAGAACATGCATGCCTCAATTGAGACCAAGAGTAAGCTAAGTATGAAACAAGCAAAGCAACCCATGTAGATACGAACTTTAAATAAAGCAACAGGGAAAGCTTTGGCTGCAACAATAAGTCATTATCGGTCTTTATAAATGGCGCAATGGGTTGACCTATATATATTCTATAATGATTTTATTGCTAACAAGTAAATTACCCTTCTTCATTAGTCTTTCAACATTACTTAAGAGGATTTTTCTAATAGATGCATCAACAATAAAGTTTTGACCAAATCTGAAAATAGGTAAATTACTTGCTTAAAAAACCTCTTCAAATATGTTGGGAGAGCATGATGGTGGTGTGACTTGAACAATATCTTAATCCGCCTTTGGATGGCTCCCCAATGCCTCTTCATCATCTTTTTCTTGATTCCGTGCATCATTAGTTTGAACATCTTTTTCAACCGAAGTTTGTTCGGCTACTTGTTCTTGTCCTTGAAGCTTGTCAATTTCTATGGCACGAAACTCATAGGGCAGGAAGTAGGTTCCATTAATTTCAGAAAAATCAAGCATGGTCGTTTTGCTAGGCTTTCCATGCCCTTTCTCAATAATGCTTGCCTCTTTAGATTTGATGGACTCAGAATATATACTACTTGATTCAGCTTTTCCAATAACCGAATTTTCTTTGTTATCTGAATCAAAAACTTTATCTTTTTTAATTTGCAAGGCTTCTCGCTCTTGTCAAATTTTAGCCCACATCTCAGCTTGGCGAGCTTTAAACTTTTTCATCTCAATTTCCATCCACTCCTCATGAGATT
>NC_041392.1:403777960-403784593 GCF_002162155.2 Triticum dicoccoides
TGAGGGCAATGAGGTGCCGAAACTTTGCAATTGTTTAGGGGGTGCACTGGATGGTACAACACTGGGCGACTGCATCATTTGCACAACTCTAGCTTTTACTGCAGCAAAATCATGAGGCTTCCCCGCCTTCTATTAGTTCCTTTCGAATGGAGTTGCACAAATCCCAAGAGAATGTAAGCTTGTTCTCAACTACCCAGTCTGGATATGATTGCCCCCCGATGCTCTTAGACTCTTTCGGCAATGAGATGTTGCCGAAATTCTGTAATTGTGTAGGGGGAACATGATATGTTACAGTAGTAGGTGAACACACATGTGATTCTATAGAATTTTCACTTATTCAGTCATTAGCAAGAAGGTGCGAAGCCGAATTATGAATACCTTCAGTTGCATATGGGGCCCAAAAATTAGAAGCATGAGGTGTAGCATATGATTGTTGATGGCAATTGGCTGAATAACTACTAGTACCATGGCCAATTCCCCTATCCATCGGCATGTTCAGATTAACATGTTGCAAATTAGTTGCCGATGAATAAAAAGGTGAAACACTTTGTTGCATGCTATTCAAAGTTCCTACATGAGGTGTTTCAACTTGATTAACCGAACTCATCATGTTGTTCATCGGCATATAAATTTCTGGGGTTGCCGGTGCATGGGAGTTGGAATACATATGTTGCATGTTGCTAAAATTATATGAAGTTGAAGCATGAAGATTATTCTGAATCGGCTGTTGCGCATAACTAGATGCTTGATTGATAAAACTAGGGCTAGCCGACACATTATGCTGATTAAACGATCTAGCAACAACATATGCATTATTTGCATCTACATAAGTGAATTGGGTATTCATATTACCTTTGTAGATTGCAAACCCTAGATGACACTCTCTTCGTAGCAAGAACGGGCTGGAGACCGTTCAAAGCTTCGTCCCCAGCGGAGTCGCCAAAAAGTGTGTTCGCACACGAACACGTCACGTGTACCCTCGATGCCGGGGGTGATGCATCGCATCTCACGTCGAAGGAGTCTCACCGGAAGCGCGATTCGCAAGTCGACCGGCGAGAGCTTTTGAGGACCCGAAGCTCTACACTCCCGGGAGGGATGTTACATCCTCGATGCGGCTATATCTCCCACGTGTCGAAGCACGACTTAGAGGCATAACCACATTGAAAGCAATGTCGCAAGTGAGGTAATCTTCACACAACCCATGTAATACATAAGGGAAAGAGATACATAGTTGGCTTACAATCGCCACTTCACACAATTACATGAATAAAGCATTACATCATCCAGATACAACCAAGGTCCGACTATGGAACCAAAATAAAAGAAGACTACCCCAAATGCTACACAGATCCCCGATAGACCCCAACTGGGCTTTGTCGTGGTTCTAACTCTGACAGTGATGTAGGGGGGTATGTATGGAGAGGCTAGATCTTAGCTATGGAGGAGTTGTAAGCACACGAGGATTACGAGTTCAGGCCCTTCTCGGAGGAAGTAACAGCCCTACGTCTTGGTGCCCGGAGGCGGTCGACTGAATTATGTGTGTATGAATAACAGGGGTACCAACCCTTGATACTGAGGAGGGGGTGGCTTATATAGAGTTCGCTAGGCCCCTCCAGCCCTCAGTAATGCAAGGTTTAAAGTACATTAAGACTGGGGGTTACTGGTAACGTCCCTAATAAAGTGTTATGATGACCAAAGCTACTTAATGACCGACCCTTTGCGTGCAGGGTGACTTTAGATCTACTGGCAGTCGAGTGGTTGGAATTTGGTCGAGTGATTGCTTCATGGTCGAGTGTCTTGAATCTGTCGAGTGGGATACCTCCAAGTCGATTGAAAGGTGACTTCTTCTAGGGATGTCCTTGGGTAGGGTACTTAGGACAGGTCCATGCCCCTATCCTAGGTACATAGCTTCATCATTAGCCCCCGAATGGATCGAGGTTCGAGTGGGGAAGGAGTTGGGGATCTTTCCGACTGGTTCTTCATGTTATATGAATGTCTTGTTTTGGATCAATTGTCACGGATGACATCGTCAACTTCTTTCAGTCGCCTTGATCCATTCTTGGCCTCTTGTCGAGTGAATTTCTTTACTTGTGAAGTTCCGAGTGACGGTGTGAAAGGGATCTTCTGTTTGACGAGTTGTTCTGCGGCCCGCGGATTTTGCGAGATTTGAATTTCGGGAAGCGCGCGGGATGGGGGCGGCCGCAGTAATCGGATGGGATAGGACGGAAGCTCCTCGATCCCCGCGCCACCTTTTTCGCCACGTACCGCGTGCGCGCCTGTTGCGGGATTTGACGGGATTGCCTGGGCCTACCAGTCAGCCACTCGGAAGCGACCTCTTATAAGCTGCTGGCTCGGGACCCCCGAACAGTGCGCCTTCACTTTTCCCCCTTCCTTCACAAGATCCTCCGCCACCTCCGCTCCCACCTTGGTGCCATAGGTCTGTTCGAGCTTCGCCGGCGACGATGGTGAAGGAGAAGACGTCGGCTCTAGAGCGCGCGAAGAAGGCGACGGTGCAGGGGAAGGGGAAGAAGTCCGCTCGGGGCGGATCTTCCTCGAGGACTGCTCTGCCCAAGGATTGGATCCAGGGCGACTGGATGCCATTGGTGATTCGGCAGGATGATCTCGATGATCTGATCGAGGGGGGATTCATTCCCCATGAATCTGCGCGCCTCCCGGGGAAAGAAGTCGAACCCCGGCCTCTTGATGGTGAGTGCGTCCTCCTCGCCACCCATATCGATCGTGGATTCTCTCTGCCTCCTCATCCTTTTTTCCGGAGCTTCTTGAACTTCTTCGGAGCGCAGCTCCATCACTTCACTCCCAATTCTATTGTGTATCTTGCTGCTTTCGTTTCCTTGTGTGAAAACTTCTTGGGTTGCCGCCCCCATTGGGGACTCTTCAAGCACATCTTCACTTGCCGCTCTCAGTCGGTCAAGAAGGCCAAGTCGAGTGACGAACGGACGCAGGTGATCCAGCTGTGCGGGGGCCTGGCGATCCAGATGAGGGGAAAAAGTTCCTTTCCGTCTATCACTTTTCCCGAGTCAGTCCGTGGGTGGCAGTCGACTTGGTTTTACTATAAAGACCAGGTGACCCCAGGACAGTCGACTGGGCTTCCCCCTTTTTCTCTGAATCAAGCACAAAAATTTGCCTCTCTGAAAGTGACGCCGGAGGAAAAGGCGCAAGTCAAGGTGCTGGTCGGTCGAGTGGTTCAGCTTGTCCGCGAGGGTGTGACTGGCATGGACTTGTTGGAAGTCTTCCTTCGGAGGCTCATCCAACCGCTTCAGGCTCATGACCACCCGATGTGGCTATACTCGGGTCTCAAAGACACCACTCGGATTCATCCAGAGGAGGTCACTAACGAGATGTTGGAAGGGTGGCTGTCGAGTATCACAGGGAACAAGGACAACCCCCGAGGAGCCAGGAGGATTCCTCCACTCGACCAAACATACGAAGTGGACAAGGTCTGACCTTGCGTTTCCGACTGTGATCTTGCTTTCTTTATTTGTTCTTTTTGGATCAGTCGATTGACTTTTGTCTCGTTTGTTGTCCTCTAGGCCACTACTGAGATGTACTCGACACCCAATGGAGCACAGGAGCAGGCCGAGGAAGGAGAGGCGAGCGGAGGCGAAAGTGGATACGAGGGAGAAGAGTGGGAATCTGACGGCGAATGAGAGGGGGATGACGACGACGACTCCAGTGAAGAGGAGGAGGAAGAAGTCGAACCTCCCCGCTCGGAACGGCAATCCAAGCTTACACACGACCCTGCGCGGGAACGTGGTAAGGCGACTGTCCCTGTTGGGTAGTCGTCGAAGCGCCCTCGGACCTCATCTCCAGCACCGACAGAAAAAGCTCCCAAACACCCACACGCGACGCCGTCCAAGCCGCCCAAGGCTCTACCCAAGATGAAGATGACTGTCCCCACCATTTCTGGGTAATAGTAGAATTTGTTTTCCTTTATCGAACGTGACGGACTCTTGGTTGACTCATTGAATAAGCTGACTGACTTTCAGAATTTGCAGTGCTGCCACCTCGGAGATCTCCGCCAAGGACGATGATCAAGAGATGGAAGACGCTGTTACCTCCAACCCCGGTACGATTACTGATGCTCTGCTTTTAGTCGACTGATGATTTCTTATAATTTCGGTCGATTGGATTTTTCTTGTAGCCCCTCCTCATGTCATTGACCTCCCTGATGATGACGACGAAGTGCCGCTGAGGGCGCGAAGGAACAGGAGGGCGCCGGCTGGCAAGACCCCACAAACTACTCCGGCGCCTGAGGCCGCAGTCCGGGAGGGTGGTGATACCACTCGGGTTTCTGTGACCTTCGCTGAACCTCTGACGAGTGTCCGGCCTTCGACGTCGACTGCAAATCCGCCTTCGCTTTTTGCCACACACCACGTCCCTGAGGACCAAGTGGGTGCCGCTAAAGAGGCTATACGCCAGGCGGGGATCATGATGGAGCAAGTGAAGGTGGTTCGGGAAGCCAGCCAAGCAGCTTATGACGCAAGCTCAGCTCTTCAGAGCAACGTCCAGGTCAGTCGATTCACTGCTTGTTCTGTTAGGATATGCTATCTGAAGAATCTCTTTTCCGAATATCTTTATATCTGTACGCCCACTGGGTCTGTCTATTAATCTTTTTGACGAGTGGGGGCACGCTAAGTGCACCCACTGGGTGTAGTCCCTGAGACTATGGTGGACTGCTGGCAGTCGACTATAGTCTTTATATTGTGTTGCTTTAGCTGAACTTCTTCACTCGGTCTGGTCAGGCCTTGATTTTTTTTGGTCGAACCAGTGGGGGCACGCTGAGTGCACCCACTGGGTGTAGTCCCCGAGACTACTGTCGAATGTTTTTGATTCGGCTGTAGTCTTAGAAATGCCATCATTGTCTCTTGGTTACTCGGAAGCAACTTATCTTGGATGTTTGTCGACTGATTTTTTGCAGAAATCCTGCGAACTTGTGGCTCGCTACACTGAGTTGGAGAACAAACAGATCCAGCTGAACCTTGACTTGAAGCTTGCTCAGGAGAACTTGCAGAAGGCGAGGGACGAAGCAAAAGGTATGGCTGGTGAGCTTTTGTCGACTGTCCTTTCTTTCTGGCCGTCCTCGATGTTGATCTCACTTGCTGTTTCGCGGACAAAATGGAGGAGGCTCTAAAGAAGAAGGATCAAGACCTTGCCGAAGCGCAGAAGGAGGCCCTGAACAAAATGAAGCTTGCTGAAGAAAAACTGGCTTCAGTCGGTACTCTTGAAAAGGAAAACTCCAGGCTGAAAACTGCTCTCGACGCGGCTAATCGAGAGGACAACCGTCTGAAGAATGGCAATATAGCTCTGAATGACAAGGCAAGTGAACTGGCAGGGAAGAGGAACGATCTGGAGGCTTATCTCGGTGGACTCGCCAAGAAGCTGTTCGTCATGCTCGAGGGTAATTACTCCGGCCCGACTGACTTGCAGTTACCAAATCTGCGTAGAGCCACTGACTTATCCTTGAATTGTGTTTACAGAATTATGCCAGAACTTCGAAGAGGAGACCAGTCGAGTGGAGACAGACTTGGACCCCATCAATTCTCCAGTGAAGGACGAGGCTGCTATGAACATGCTCCGACTGGAATCTCGTGTTGCCGGCGTTGTTGACTATCTTGCTCGGTTGAAGGTTGCGATGTCACGGATTGACACATCGCTCTGGCCTAGGACGATGCTTCAGAATGACCTCGAGTCCCTGATGACTCGACCGAATGAAGTCCCAGGTCGAGTGGCGGAATGGAAGAAATCTTCTGCTAGATGTGGCGCTGACGTCGCTCTGTCTCTGGTCCGCGTCCACTGCAAGGAGGCGCGAGAAGAAAAGTTGGCCGCCATCCAAGTTGCCAATACCAGGAAGCACAACTTTCAAGACTTCATGGAGACTTTCATTGATGCTGCCACTCGCATTGCAAACGGGATCGACTTGGACAAGTTCGTCGCCCCTTCCAGTCCTCCGCATGAGGAATAAAAACTTTTATGCTTCACTTTAAATTTGCCTCGGAATGCCGAGTGGATTTTGTAACCGTTAAACTCTGTCGAGCTGGAGGCTCGAGTACTTTGATCTGCGGTCTAGAACCTTTGGATCTTATCTGAACTTGATTTATCGTTGAATATCTTATGAATTATTTGTCGAGTGGAACTTGTTCTTCACTCGAAATAACTTTGTATTTGTGGTGCAACTCCGAAGGAGAAGGTAGCAGTCGATTTGCACCTCGTCGTCCTTGCGGATTGGGATGTGTTCCGTACTTAGGCGAGCATTAGGCTGCAGCTAAGCCTCCGAGTGGAAGGTCTGCTCTCCACTCGGTAGGATTTTAAAAACTTAGGCGAGTACTGGACTGCAGCTAAGCCCTCGAGTGGGAGGTATGCTCTCCACTCGGTAGGATTTTTTCAAACTTAGGCAAGTACTGGACTGCAGCTAAGCCCCCGAGTGGGAGGTCTGCTCTCCACTCGGTAGGATTTTTTCAAACTTAGGTGAGTACTGGACTACAGCTAAGCCCCCGAGTGGGAGGTCTGCTCTCCACTCGGTAGGATTTTTTCAAACTTAGGCGAGTACTGGACTGCAGCTAAGCCCCCGAGTGGGAGGTCTGCTCACCACTCGGTAGGATTTTTAAATACTTA
>NC_041392.1:403784603-403785156 GCF_002162155.2 Triticum dicoccoides
CCCCGAGTGGGAGGTCTGCTCTCCACTCGGTAGGATTTTTTCAAACTTAGGCGAGTACTAGACTGCAGCTAAGCCCCCGAGTGGGAGGTCTGCTCTCCACTCGGTAGGATTTTTTCAAACTTAGGCGAGTACTGGACTGCAGCTAAGCCCCCGAGTGGGAGGTCTGCTCTCCACTCGGTAGGATTTTTTCAAACTTAGGCGAGTACTGGACTGCAGCTAAGCCCCCGAGTGGGAGGTTTGCTCTCCACTCAGTAGGATTTTTAAACACTTAGGCGAGCACTGGGCTGCAGCTAAGCCTCCGAGTGGGAGTCTGGCTCACCACTCGGTAGGATTTTTAAACACTTAGGCGAGCACTGGGCTGCAACTAAGCCTCTGAGTGGGAGTCTGGATCGCCACTCGGTAGGATTTTGAAACACTTAGGCGAGCACTGGGCTGCAACTAAGCCTCCGAGTGGGAGTCTGGCTCACCACTCGGTAGGATTTTTAAACACTTAGGCGAGCACTGGGCTGCAGCTAAGCCTCCGAGCGGGAGTCTGGCTCGCCACTCGGTAGGA
>NC_041392.1:403785429-403814387 GCF_002162155.2 Triticum dicoccoides
CTGCAGCTAAGCCTCCGAGTGGGAGTCTGGCTCACCACTCGGTAGGATTTTTAAACACTTAGGCGAGCACTGGGCTGCAGCTAAGCCTCCGAGTGGGAGGTTTGCTCTCCACTCGGTAGGATTTTTAAGCGCTTAGGCAAGCACTGGGCTGCAGCTAAGCCTCGGAGTGGGAGGTTTGCTCTCCACTCGGTAGGATTTTTAAACACTTAGGCGAGCACTGGGCTGCAGCTAAGCCTCCGAGTGGGAGTCTGGCTCACCACTCAGCATGATTTTTAAACACTTAGGCGAGCACTAGGCTGCAGCTAAGGAGTGGGAGTCTGGCTCGCCACTCGGTAGGATTTTTAAACACTTAGGAGAGCACTTAGCTGCAGCTAAGCCTCCGAGTGGGAGTCTGGCTCACCACTCGGTAGGAATTTTTTTACAAACTTAGGCGAAACGGATTCGCAGCTAAGCCACCCAAGTGGGGAATTTCACACGCAAACAAAAGCAACAACAATTATAGGAAAATTTGTAACACTCTTGTCTTTGATAAATAGACTACAGAATTTTTTCTTATTACATCTCATCCGAGAGAGAATTCAAGTGTGAAAGGGGCGGAGCAGTTCAGCATTCCAAGCTCGTGGCTCATCGATCTGGCGATCGACATTGTAAAGGTGATACGCTCCATTGTGGAGGACTCTGGTGACGATGAAGGGACCTTCCCAAGTAGGAGCGAGCTTGTGTGGTTTCTGTTGATCCACTCGGAGGACCAAATCTCCTTCTTGGAAGGCTCGACTCTTCACATTTCTGGCATGGAATCGATGCAAGTCTTGCTGATAAATGGTCGACTGGATCATAGCCATTTCTCTTTCTTCTTCCAGGAGGTCGACTGCATCTTGCCGGGCTTGTTCTGCTTCATCTTCGGTATAAAGCTCGACTCGGGGTGCATTGTGAAGTAGATCACTCGGCAGGACTGCTTCCGCTCCGTAAACCAGAAAGAACGGAGTTCTTCCAGTCGACCGATTCGGGGTGGTCCTCAATCCCCATAGAACTGACGGAAGCTCGTCGACCCAAGCGCCTACTGCGTGCTTGAGATCACGCATCAGCCGAGGCTTTAGTCCTTTGAGAATCAGACCATTTGCCCTTTCTGCTTGTCCATTCGACTGGGGGTGGGCGACCGATGCGTAGTCGACTCGTGTGCCTTGAGAGGCGCAAAAAGCTCTGAACTTGTCTGAATCAAAGTTTGACCCATTGTCGGTGATGATGCTATGTGGGACTCCATATCTGAATGTTAACTCTCTGACGAAACTGATAGCAGTGCAAGCATCAAGATTCTTGATAGGCTTAGCTTCAATCCATTTGGTAAACTTGTTGACTGCCACAAGCAATGTGTGAAACCGCTCCTGCCTGTTCTCAATGGGCCAACCATGTCTAGTCCCCAAACAGCGAAGGGCCAGACGAGTGGAATGGTCTTCAGGGCTGATGCAGGCTTGTGCGACATGTTGGAGTAGAACTGGCACCCTTCACACTTGTCGACTATCTCTTTTGCCATTTCATTTGCTCTTGGCCAGTAAAATCCCGCTCGGTATGCTTTAGCCACAATGGTCCGAGAGGACGCATGATGACCACAGGTCCCCGAGTGGATATCATCAAGGATTATCTGACCTTCTTCTGGTGTTATACACTTCTGACCGACTCCAGTCGCGCTTTCTCTATACAACTGTCCCTTTATGACTGTAAAGGCCTTGGATCGACGGACGATCTGTCGAGCCTCTTCTTCGTCCTTCGGGAGTTCCTTTCTTAGGATATACGCGATGTACGATATCGTCCAGTCAGGGATGATTGCCAAAACTTCCATGATTAGGTCGACCACTGCCGGAATTTCAACTTCAGTCAGATTTGTGGCACTCTTTGGCTGCGGGGCTTCATCTATAAAAGGATCTTCTTGGACTGATGGCGAGTGGATGTGTTCCAAAAACACATTGCTGGGGATGGCTTCTCTCTTGGAGCCTATCTTTGCCAAATCATCAGCCGCTTGATTTTTCAGTCGGGGGATGTGATGAAGCTCTAACCCCTCGAATTCTTCTCTAACTTTCTCACTGCATTGCAATAACCAGTCATAGCTGGACTTCTGACGTCCCATTCTTTCATCAGCTGATTAACCACCAAATCTGAGTCGCCATAGACCATGAGGCGACGGACACCGAGTGAAATGGCCATGCGCAACCCATACAAAAGTGCTTCATATTCTGCTTCGTTATTGGAGGAATCGAAGTGAATCTGGAGAACATATCTGAGCTTATCTCCTCGGGGGGAAACCAATACTACCCCAGCACCGGAACCATTCAGCATCTTAGATCCATCGAAGAACATGGTCCAGTGCTCCGAGTGAACTTGAGTCGGAAGTTGCTGTTCGATCCACTCGGCGACAAAATCTGCAATTGCTTGGGACTTGATAGCTTTCTTTACCTCAAACTTGATATCTAGGGGAAGAAGTTCAATCGCCCATTTGGCCACTCGACCAGTTGCATCTCTGTTGTGCAAAATCTCTGATAGTGGAGCACCGCTGACAACTGTAATGGAATGATCAGAGAAGTAATGTGCAACCTTCTTCGTGGTCATATAAATCCCATATACAAGCTTCTGGTAATGAGGATATCTTTGCTTTGAAGGAGTCAAAACTTCAGAAACATAATATACTGGGCACTGAACTTTGAAGGCCTTTCCTTCTTCTTCCCGCTCGACCGTAAGTACTGTACCGACAACTTGTCCTGTGGCTGCAATGTAAATCAGCAAAGGCTCCTTGCTGATTGGGGCAACAAGCACCGGTTGGGAGGAGAGCAGAGCTTTGAGCTCTGTAAACGCTGCATCAGCTTCCGGAGTCCACTCGAACTTGTCGGACTTCTTCATCAGTCGGTAAAGAGGCAATGCCTTTTCACCGAGGCGAGAGATGAATCGACTTAAAGCGGCCAAGCATCTTGTAAGCTTCTGGACGTCATGCACACGCACAGGACGTTTCATCCGGAGTATAGTACCAATTTTTTCAGGATTGGCGTCGATTCCCCGTTCGGAAACGAGAAAACCGAGTAACTTCCGACCTGGAACTCCGAACGTGCACTTTGACGGATTGAGCTTGATACCATACCTCCTGAGGTTGGCAAAGGTTTCAGCAAGGTCAGTCAGCAGGTCGGAACCCTTCCGTGACTTGACCACAATATCATCCATGTATGCCTCCACATTCCGACTAATTTGAGTGCAAACACTTCTGAATCATCCTCATGAACGTGGCTCTGGCATTCTTGAGGCCGAACGGCATGGTGACACAACAGAAGCACCCGAATGGAGTGATGAAAGCTGTTTTGATCTCGTCGGGCCCGTACAGACGGATCTGATGGTACCCGGAATAGGTGTCTAGGAAAGACAAACGCTCACATCCCGAAGTCGAGTCGACTATCTGGTCGATGCGGGGGAGAGGAAAATGATCTTTCGGGCAGGCCCGATTGATATGCTTGAAATCAGTGCACATGCGAAGTGACTTGTCCTTCTTGGGGACCATGACAACATTGGCGAGCCACTCGGAGTGGTAAATTTCTCGGATGAACTCCGCTGCTAAGAGCCGAGCCACCTCCTCTTCAATGGCCTTCCTCTTCTGGACGGTGGACCGTCGAAGATGTTCTTTCACAGGTTTAACTTTTGGGTCGACTCGTAGACGGTGCTCAGCCAGCCCCCTAGGAACTCCAGGCATGTCAGCAGGCTTCCATGCGAAGATGTCCCAGTTCTCACGGAGGAACTGGATGAGCCTTCTTCCTATTTGGAGTCGACCGTCGTTGAGATGTGAGCCGGATCAGCGTTTGGATCGGTCGGGTGAATGTGAACTGCCTTCGTTTCACCAGACGACTGAAAAGCTGATTCTGAAGCAGGCTTCTTAGCTCGTAGCAACTCACTCGGATCTGCAGTCTTCTGATACTCTTGTAGCTCGACCACCGCCATCTGAGCGTCAGCAATCTTTGAGCCTTTCTGAAAACACTCTTCTGCTTTCTTCTGATTGCTTGTAACAGTGATCACACCTTTGGGACCAGGCATCTTCAATTTGAGATACACATAACATGGTCGAGCCATGAAGCGTGCATAAGCTGGCCTGCCCAAAATAGCTTGATAAGCACTTTGGAAATCCACAACTTCGAATGTCAACTTTTCCTTGCGGTAATTCTTGGAATCACCGAAAACCACATCAAGAGCAATTTGGCCGAGTGACTCGGCTTTCTTCCCAGGAATGACTCCATGGAAACTCATGTTACTGGTGCTGAGCCTGGACATCGGAATGCCCATCCCTTTCAATGTTTCTGCATACAGTATGTTCAAACCGCTGCCTCCATCCATCAGGACTTTGGTCAGTCGAGTGCCTTCGACAACTGGGTCGACCACCAGAGCTTGCCTCCCAGGGGTGGCAATGTGCGTAGGGTGATCAGACTGGTCGAATGTGATGGCAGTCTGGGACCACTTCAGATAATTGGGTGTTGCTGGAGCAACCATATTTACCTCACGGTTAATAACCTTCAGTCGACTTTTGCTCTCAACATCAGCAAAAATCATCAGGGTGGAATTGACCTGGGGGTACCCATCGTCACTATCTTCCTTGTCCTCAACTTTGTCCGACTCCTTTTCCTTATCTTTGGACTGCTTGCCCTGAAACTGCTGGATCAGAAGCCGACACTGTCGAGTGGTATGCTTTGGGTAAATGAGTTTACCCTCTTCATCTTTCTTGGTGTGGATGTGACACGGTAGATCCAAAACATCATTTCCATCTTAGTCTTTAACTTTCTTGGGGTTCCAAGGTCCTTTGGGTTTTCCCTTAAATTTTCCCTGGGTTACGGCCAGGGCCTCCCCAGGAGCGGCTGGCTCGGCTTTCCGCTTCTATTTCCGACTGGAATTTCCTCCGGTTTCCTGGGCGACTGCTTTATGCTTGCCACTCCGGAGTCGATCCTCATCTTCACCATTAGCGTATTTGATGGCAATCTCCATCATCCGATTCAGAGACATCTCTCTGGTTCGACCGAACTTCAGATTCAATTCTCTATACTTAACGCCTTCTTTAAAGGCACAAACTGCTTGATGATCTGGTACATTTTCAACTGTGTGATGCAATGTGATCCACCTCTGGATGTAATCCCTCAGAGTTTCATTCGGTTTCTGCATGCAAGACCGCAATTCCGTAAGGCCTGCAGGTCACTTGCATGTTCCTTCAAATGTGGTGACAAACACTCGGGAGAGATCCTCCCAAGTGTAAATGCTGCTGGGTGCTAACTGATTCGGCCACGCTCTGGCCGAGCCTTCTAACATGAGAGGCAGGTGCTTCATGGCTACCTCATCGTTCCCACTGCCAATCTGGACAGCCACTCGGTAATCTTCGAGCCAAGTATTGGTCTTGGACTCACCGGTGAACCTACTAACTCTAGTCACCAACCTGAAGTTGGGAGGAACTACAGCGGCTCTGATGGCTCGACTGAAACACTCCGGCCTTGAAACATGTACTCTGCTACTGGTAGGCGCATCTCTGTCGTGGCCTTCTCGGTGAGCTCTATTCCTGTCGACCAAACCTTGAACGAGAATGGATCTCGCGTCAAAGCCTGGTTCCCTGGGGTCGACTGGAATTCTCCGCCCAACACTATGAGGGCGTCTGTCAACCTGCTGTCGAGGCACATATGATCCACTCCTCGGGGGAGGGGTTGGCACTCAACGTCGATCATCACGATCGAATCGGTGATCATACTGCTCATTCCTTCTGTACTGATCAGGCCGGTCTCCATGTCCCTCACGCCTCAGAGGCGATCTTGGGCTGTGAGCCGACTGGACTGTATCCGCTGCAACGGATCGACTGTGGATCCTGTTCCGCGACTGAGAAACAGCGGAATTCTGGTCTCCCGCTGCTCGGAGCAACGCTCTGATTTGCAACAAGCCTCTGCCAGCCTCTAACTGGGAGGGCTGAATCGACTCTGCTATACGGGCCGCGGCCGCCAAATTCTGAATCGGAGTACGATATACCTGTGGGGGCGGAAAGAGTTGATGTCGACTGGATTCTGGAGCCCGTTGACGCGCTCGCTCGTCGAGTATTCGCTGGAGATTATCCAGTCGAGTGCGCTCGGCCAAGTTAGCCATGCGCGCGTCCTCCAAGGCTCTGGCCTCGGGGGTTTCTCCAACGATAGGAGTGTGGAGTGCATCCATGTTCTGGCGGCAAAGCTCCTCCCGCTGCAATGACGTGAGAGGCTCGGGGAGATACTCCTCGTGAGGACGCGACGGGTCGCCCCCATCCGCGCCTCCGTCAGCGCGGGGGAAACCGGGAGGACTGTGTGGCCCATCGATCACCAGAACCTCTGCAGCTGAGTCACTGCTGTCGCATCCGGATGCGGTCTCTGCGGAGCCAGTCGAACAGGCCGTGGAGGGATTCGTCGGGCTCGATTGCCGCGACTTGTGGGGTGGCCGATTGGCGGGCCACCGCATGCCTCACCCACCGCTGAAGCCTCGACCGACCGGAGCGCTTGCGCCGGCGAGAAACAGGGCGGGGAGATGCCACGGGAGCCGACCAATACTGGGTCGACGGCTACCGCAGGAGGACACCACGGACGCATGCGCGAAAGTGCGTCGCCCCGCGGACAAGGAGCGCGTCGACGTTGAGTGGAGCCTCCTGAAGCCAAGCGGAGTCGTCAGCGATGAACGTGAGCGCGCCGAGACAGATCTCGCGGCCCTCCACCAAAGCTCCGCCCGAAACCATGATCAAGGAGATCGGAAAAAATCGCAACTTCTCAAACTAGGCACTAAGACTCCTAGCCCCACGGTGGGCACCAACTGTCGTGGTTCTAACTCTGACAGTGATGTAGGGGGTATATATGGAGAGGCTAGATCTTAGCTATGGAGGAGTTGTAAGCACACCAGGATTACGAGTTCAGGCCCTTCTCGGAGGAAGTAACAACCCTACGTTTCGGTGCCCAGAGGCGGTCGACTGAATTATGTGTGTATGAATAACAGGGGTACCAACCCTTGATACTGAGGAGGGGGGTGGCTTATATAGAGTTCGCCAGGCCCCTCCAGCCCTCAGTAATGCAAGGTTTAAAGTACATTAAGACTGGGGGTTACTGGTAACGTCCCTAATAAAGTGCTATGATGACCATAAAAGCTACTTAACGACCGACCGTTTGCGTGTAGGGTGACTTTAGATCTACTGGCAGTCGAGTGGTTGGAATTTGGTCGAGTGATTGCTTCGTGGTCGAGTGTCTTGAATCTGTCGAGTGGGATACCTCCGAGTCGATTGAAAGGTGACTTCTTCTTGGGATGTCCTTGAGTAGGGTACTTAGGACAGGTCCATGCCCCTATCCTAGGTACATAGCTTCATCAGGCTCCACTACTGATCAACTAGAACGAAACAACACAAAAGACAAGATCTTCAACGAGCTCCTCCTTGAGCTTAGTTGCGTCAACGCACGATATCATCGGCACCTGCAAACTGGTTTTGGAAGCATCTGTGAGTCACGGGGACTCACAATCTCACACCCTCGCGATCAAGACTATTTAAGCTTATAGGAAGGGTAAAAGGTATGAGGTGGAGCTGCAGCAAGCGACTAGCATATTTGGTGGCTAACATATACGCAAAAGAGAGCGAGAAGAGAAGGCAAAGCACGTTCGAGAAATCTATGATCAAAAAGTGATCCTAGAACAACCTACGTCAAGCATTACTCCAACACCGTGTTCACTTCCTGGACTCCGTCGGAAAGAGACCATCACGGTTACACACGCGGTTGATGTATTTTAATTAAGGTCAACTTCAGGTTTTCTACAACCAGGCATTAACAAATTCCCATCTGCCCATAACCGCGGGCACGGCTTTCGAAAGTTCAAATCCCTGCAGGGGTGTCCCAACTTAGCCCATCACAAGCTCTCACGATCAACGAAGGATATTCCTTCTAGCGGGAAGACCCGATCAGGCTCGGAATCCCGGTTACAAGACATCCTCGACAATGGTAAAGCAAGTCCAGCAACACCGCCCGAATGTGCCCACAAATCCCGATAGGAGCTGCACATATCTCGTTCTCAGGGCACACTCAGATGAGCGCTCCATACAACTAAAACCAAACCTCGAGTTTCCCCGAGGGGGCGCCGCACACGGCTCTAGTTTGGACCAACACTCAGAGGAGCACTGGCCCGGGGGGGTTAAAATAATGATGACCCTTGAGTCCGCAGAACCCAAGGGAAAGAAAAGGCTAGGTGGTGAATGGTAAAACCAATGTTGGGCATTGTTGGAGGAGTTTTATTCAAGGCGAACTGTCAAGGGGTTCCCATTATAACCCAACCGCGTAAGGAACGCAAAATCCGGGAACATAACACCGATATGACAGAAACTAGGGCGGCAAAAGTGGAACAAAACACCAGGCATAAGGCCGAGCCTTCCACCCTTTACCAAGTATATAGATGCATTAATAAAATAAGAGATATTGTGATATCCCAACAAAATATCCATGTTCCAACAAGGAACAAACTTCAATCTTCACCTACAACTAACAACGCTATAAGAGGGGCTGAGCAAAGCGGTAACATAGCCAAACAACGGTTTGCTAGGACAAGGTGGGTTAGAGGCTTGGTTCAACAATATAGGAGGCATGATAAGCAAGTGGTAGGTATCGCGGCATAGGCATAGCAAAAGAGCGAGCAACTAGCAAGCAAAGATAGAAGTGATTTCGAGGGTATGGTCATCTTGCCTGAGATCCCGCAAGGAAGAAGAACGAGCCCATGAAGATGACAAATGGACGTAGACGAACGGGTCCTCACAAACGCGATGTTATCGGAACCAACCCGAAGAAGCAACACTGGAAAGAAGCACACAACATAGTAAACAACCAACACATGAACATGGTATGATATGCGGGATGCGGTATGTGATGCATATGCATGATTTGGAAAGGAATGGTAGAACCTAGCCTCAACTTTGAACACCAAGGGTGCCACTGGAAAGATGAGTTGATTTCGGTCGAAATTGATATAAAGATCACCGGAATCGGATGCACTGTTTGGAAATGGCAAGCAAAACAAATATGGCACCGGTCTGCGATAATCAGCAAGTGACCAACTAAATGCATCAAGATAAATATGCTACATCACTCAAACATGACAACAAAATACATGGCAGGGATCCAGTCACGAAGCTTAACAAAAGATGAACACTGGGCTACAGCCAATTCACTCATTAACAGGTTCAAACAAGCCTGGCAAAAGGGCAAACGATAACAGGTTTCAGACTTGGTGAAATTAACACAAGTCTGGAATTAACATCAGGAAGCACATTTTAGAGCATGAAAACTACATGATCAAGGAACATATCATGGCAAATCAAGGCATGGAATGAAGCTACTCAAAGCACTTAACAAAAGTCCCTTAGTGACCTTGAGCCAAAAGGGATCAGAATATACAATTGCAAGCATGTGAACATGGCAAAAAACATAAACAGATTCAGACTTGGTGAAAAACTGGAGCATGCAAAACAGATTAACAAGTAGGCATGTTTACGAGCTCGATGCACTCACTACAGAACATGGCACGACAAACTAAGCATACATCCATCAAGAAGACATGGCATAGAAGCTAGACATGGCAAGAACAACAACATAGCATTCATGGATCAATAGCAACATCCTCGGCAAAATCGCTAAACAAGTTAGCAATCTGCCAGGAACATTTTATAGCAAAAGAAGAGCTCGATTGGCTCAAGCTAGGGT
This sequence comes from Triticum dicoccoides, assembly GCF_002162155.2. NCBI lineage: Eukaryota > Viridiplantae > Streptophyta > Magnoliopsida > Poales > Poaceae > Triticum > Triticum dicoccoides. Next base: position 403,795,170 of record NC_041392.1, read on the forward strand.
GCTCCATAAATGCAAACAAATACATGGATGGATAGAGCACCACAATGTTAACAAAACATCCTTACTGATCATCCTCAAAAATGGCACGGATCACTAGGAAACAACATGAACATATGGCATAACAACAAAAACATAACAAGGACCTAGTGAAATTCTAAGTCCCTGAAATTAGCATTACCGATTACGCTACTTTGCATGCTTGTGCTAGTCACCACAAATATCATAAAAATACATGGCAAGCACCTCTGTAAAGATGGCATGGCATATAACAAAACACATATAGAGCTCAGGATCATAGCATGCACACATTAAACATGGCAAAAATGACAAAAAGCTATCTGCTGAGACAGATCTGACAAATTCCTCACATAGCCCTCTTCCAACAGCATTTCGGGCATCAAGATGAGCTCAAATGAAAATGATGCAATGAGATGAAATGATGTACTCATCGAGACAAACATTTTGATATGCTACACGCATGAATTGGAGCTACAGATGCAGAGTTATAACAGGATGAAAATGCCAAAAAGTTAGGGTTTCGGGAGGAGAAAGTCAACCGTCGAGTGGATCCAGATCTGGATCCGCGCGGATTACGAGGATGGCCAGAGTTCCTGTAGCGGTGCAAATTCCGAGGATGGCCGGCCGGAGTCCGAGGGCACCGAAGGAGCTCATGGCTGGACTTGCGCCAGAGCGACGAGAGGCGGCAAGGCGGCGCGCCTCGGTGATGGTGCGGCGACGCGGCGAATGGTGGTGGCACGCGCTCGCCGATGAGAAGAGGCGGCGGCCGGCAAGAGGGGAGGCGGGCGGCGCTCGGGAGGGCGCGCCTGTCGGGCGAGGCAGCGGCGAGCTCCTGAGGCGGCGGACGGAGGCGCGCGCCGCTCGGGACGTCTCGGGCAGGAACCGCGGTGGCGCGCGGGCTCGGTGGCGATGGCCGGCACCGGCGACGAGACTCAGAGGCGGCAGGGCGACGACTCCATGGCGGCGGGGTCACGGGATCTCATCCGCAGGTGGCGGCGGCGGCCGTTTGGGCTCCGCGGGCCCGATCCGGGCCCGGCGGGCCTGGCGCGGTGGAGGAGAGAGAGGACGGCGGCGCTGACGTGGCACGCCGTGGTTGGCCATGGCAGGTGGCGCGGGCATGTCCGTCGGTGGTGGGGAAGTGTCAGGCGGTGCGAGGGAAAAAATTAGGGTTTCGTCTGCGCGAGAATTTCGGAGGGAGACACATATTTATAGGTAGAGGGAGCTAGGAGAGTCCAAATGAGGTGCGGTTTTCGGCCACGCGATCGTGATCGAACGACCGATGGAGGAGGTTTAGGTGGGTTTTGGGCCACTTTCTAAGGGTGTTGGGCTGCAACACTCACGAGGCCTTTTCGGTCCCTCGGTTAACCGTTGGAGTATTAAACGAAGTCCAAATGGCACGAAACTTGACAGGCGGTCTACCGGTAGTAAACCAAGGCCGCATGAAAAGTCTTGGTCCAATCCGAAAACGTTTAACACCCGCACACGAAAAGAGGTAGAAAGGGACACCGGGTGACATAGGAGCGCCGGAATGCAAAACAGACAACGGGGAAAATGCTCGGATGCATGAGACGAACATGTATGCAAATGAAATGTGCATGATGACATGATATGCAATGCATGACACGCAAGCAATGACAAGGCAACAACAGCGAATAACTGGAAGACACCTGGTACATCGGTCTCGGGGCGTCACAACACTCCACCACTACGAGAGGATCTCGTCCCGAGATCTAGAATGGCACCGGAGGGAAAAAGAAGAGGAAGAGGAAGAGAGGAGGTAAAACTAAGTTGCTTCTTTGACAAACGAGTGAAACAAAATAATCTTGAGAAGTAGAACAAAAAGAAAGGAGGAATGCCACGAAGATGAACAAAGTTGAAAACACTCCGTTGGAAAAGAGGAACAAGGAAGAACTAATTCGAACAGCACTCCGGTTGGAAAGATATGCAAGTTTTGATAAGGCGAAAAGAATTTGAGCAAAATGGCACCACACCCCGGTTAAATGGACAGGCATGAAAAGAACAAGGTCCTTACAAGAACAAGAAGAAGGGTAGAAGAGAGCAACATCACAAAGCCTCCGGAAGAAAAGAGAGACTGGAATGGAATGAACGAAGTAGAAAAAACAAGATCTTGGCAGCACACGCTTACAACAAATGCTAGAAAGGAGTTGTTTGAAAACCAACAACAAAAATAATAAGCTTGATATGGTCTTATGGAATACATCTCAAAATATGAGGTGACAACCTGCCACTCACGAGAAGAAGAAGAATTGGATTGATATGAACAAGGAGACGAGAAAACTATTTCACCGGGAGGATAAATGAAGAACTTGGATCATTTATAAGCACCATAAATAGCAACAATTGTTAGGGAAGGCTTTAGGAGAAACATGACACAAGATAACTCCAATGAAGAGGTTGATGGATTAAAATACCTCATTCTTAACAACATTTGAATCATGAAACATGAACTCAAATTATCAAGAATGACATAATACCACCTCCAATGATACGGTAGAAAGAATTGCACTCCGGATTGCAAGATGAAGAATGCTTGAGTTCCTCTGAAAAGAAACTCGATGAAAAACTTCGAGAAGGAATTAAATCCTCGATGAACCATCAAGTAGAGCCTCCATGAATAACTCCGGTAACAAAAGGATAACGAGAAGAAAGAGAAGTTGGAAACACAAGGTGAATCCTTGCAATGATTAGATGGATCTTCGCGATGAAATAAATTGAGAGAGCTTGGAACTCTGGAAAAGAAAAGATGAAACAAGTGAAACCGAGAATTTGATGAGCCTCCGGAATAAGGGATTAAATCACTTGGATGAAACAAGAATAAGAATTACATTATGCTTATTCTTCATCAATTTAAATTGATGACGAGCAAATGGATTTGGCATACTACTTATTACCATTGGAAGGATTTAGAGAGATATGGCGCAAACTTGAGAAAGTCTTCAACGATCCACCGATAGAATCTGGGACAACGAATGAATTGATACAATAACAAAGGAAGAGAAATCTTGAACGAGCCACCATAAGAATTGGAAAAGAACGAATAAAGCATGAAGAAACACCGGGAAGGATTAGCAAATACACGAAGATGCTTGAGAGAATTTAGATCCATGAGAACGACGAGATTACGAGCTGATTAGAGGATCCTTGATCTAAGCACTGGTATGATTTAGAGTATGAGAGCTGAAAGCTGGAATGGATAAATCTTCTGAAATGATGGGCTTTGGACGAATCAAACTGAAAAGAATCTTGAATTGCTCCGGATAGGTGAAAAGAATTCTCACAATTGAAAAACAATTATGAAAGGATGGCATCAAGCTAGAACCACGAATCTTGAAGAGAGTGGAGCAAGATTGAGAGAAAAATCTTCTTCGGTCTTCAAGTGTTGTGAAAGACGATGAGAGACACCACCATGAATTATTGAGGCACACCGGAATGAAGAATGGAAAAGTTGGGCCAACGATGAAAAGAATTCGACAGATCTTGGAGAAAAACATAAGACTGATGATAATTCCTTCTTATGTCAAACTTTGAAAAGAATTTGGGATAGCTTCGGGAAAATAAGAAGAGTCAGGTAAGATCCAGGAAAAAGACCTGTGGGTTAGGGCCCACTCAAAAGATACATCGTTGAAATGCTTTAAAAGGGAGGTTACACCGGTTGAATTAAATGACTTGAATGAGATAACATCCTCGAAAGAGCTTGAACGAAAGCAGAGTGGAAACACAAATCTTCGAGATATCTTGAGCACTCAGGAACAATTGAATAGCAAGCAGGGAATGATTATGAGGTGCACCGGCATAAGAAAAGCATTGAAAAGAGGAAAGGGTATGATCAACAAAGCTTGACTAGAATCCACCGAAGAAGAAAATAATGAAGAATGACGAACTTGAGCTTCGTTAGAATCTTCATGAGAATCACCGGATAAGAACATTGAAGGAAAAGAATGGAGAGACTTCACATAAATAAGATGGATACTTGAATAAGAAATCTTAGTCCTCCAAGAAAAAGGGTGGGTGGGCGGGAAAACAAAGGCAAGCTTGGGGCGGATGAAATGAACACCGTTGAAAAGAACTAATAATTGATCTTGCGGATGTTGAAAACGATCGGATTCACTTGAAGAGAAACACGCCGGTTGAAAAAGGATTGACAAGACAATCTTGATGACCAAGAAGGATTGGTATTCACATTGGAGTATGAGAACACCACTTAGGAAAAGGCATGGAATCAACATTTGACTTGAAGCAACTCGAATACCACAACTCAAAACAAAACAAAGGATTGGCTTGCAGAATAAGCCAGAACAAACATATGATAGAGATTTCGTCCGAAGTTTTCGTGGTGGGGCCTACACGGGCTCGATCGTACAACACCATCATGTACAAGGCAGTGCACATGACATAGGAAGCGTCCCCGAGTCAGCATAGCCAAGGACTCTTTAAGACACAACGAGACCACTGTAAAACCAACCGTGAATAGGCGGACCACTAGACGTCAAACCCCAATTTCATATCATACATCTGTCGGAAATATATCCTAAGAGCTACTTGAATTCCCACTTATAAACTCCCGAAATTTTCCGGTTATGCAATCAGGTGTTGGGGATACAGGGGAAGCATAATATCTCACCCAAAACTAACAAATCCTACATCCAGCTGTATCCATCCTTCAACACATAACCAAGAAACCTTCAGAAATCGTTTACCTAAACCTTCGAAAAGCATCCGTTATACGAGTTCTAGCAATACTCCCGAACTCCCGCCCCAGTACTGGGTGGCGTCGAGGTTATCTCACCAACAACCGCATAAAAGAGATTTTCGATGTCGGCGAAACTAAACTCAGGTATTCCAGAACTGCAACGATAAAATTGTGACGACAACACCTCGGAGCTCAACTCCCCGGGACACTGCCACAACCCCTAAATGTCAGGAGGCACCAAGAACAATGTTCTCGTCACAAAACCATCGGAACGATTCCAAGATACCCGCGTGATCCTAAATTTTTTTAGTGAAATTTGAGAAGAGAAGAGTCAAAACTCTACGTCATGATGCCTCACCAGAGCAACGAAGGGACTGAGGAGTAAAAAGAATTCCTAACTCTCCGATATATATAATTCCTAAAAGACTCAAAACATTTCTAGACTCAATAACGCCAGCGATTCGATCAAGCAGGGGGCTCCTAAGGTCGGGGAAGGCTCTGATACCAACTTGTTACGCCCTCGATGCGGCTATATCTCCCACGTGTCGAAGCACGACTTAGGCATCACCGCATTGAAAGCAATGTCGCAAGTGAGGTAATCTTCACACAACCCATGTAATACATAAGGGAAAGAGATACATAGTTGGCTTACAATCGCCACTTCACACAATTACATGAACAAAGCATTACATCATCCAGATACAATCAAGGTCCGACTACGGAACCAAAATAAAAGAAGACTACCCCAAATGCTACACAGATCCCCGATAGACCCCAACTGGGCTCCACTACTGATCAACTAGAACGAAACAACACAAAAGACAAGATCTTCAACGAGCTCCTCGTTGAGCTTGGTTGCGTCACCTGCACGATATCATCGGCACCTGCAAACTAGTTTTGGAAGCATCTGTGAGTCACGGGGACTCAGCAATCTCACACCCTCGCGATCAAGACTATTTATGCTTATAGGAAGGGTAAAAGGTATGAGGTGGAGCTGCAGCAAGCGACTAGCGTATTTGGTGGCTAACATATACGCAAAAGAGAGCGAGAAGAGAAGGCAAAGCACGTTCGAGAAATCTATGATCAAGAAGTGATCCTAGAACAACCTACGTCAAGCATTACTCCAACACCGTGTTCACTTCCCGGACTCCGCCGAAAGAGACCATCACGGTTACACATGCGGTTGATGTATTTTAATTAAGGTCAACTTCAGGTTTTCTACAACCGGACATTAACAAATTCCCATCTGCCCATAACCGCGGGCACGGCTTTTGAAAGTTCAAATCCCTGCAGGGGTGTCCCAACTTAGCCCATCACAAGCTCTCACGGTCAACGAAGGATATTCCTGAAGGAAATATGCCCTAGAGGCAATAATAAAGTTATTATTTATTTCCTTATAATCATGATAAATGTTTATTATTCATGCTAGAATTGTATTTACCGGAAACATAATACATGTGTGAATATATAGACAAACAAAGTGTCACTAGTATGCCTCTACTTGACTAGCTCGTTAATCAAAGATGGTTATGTTTCCTAACCATGAACAATGAGTTGTTATTTGATTAACGAGGTCACATCATTAGTAGAATGATCTGATTGACATGACCCATTCCATTAGCTTAGCACCCGATCGTTTAGTATGTTGCTATTGCTTTCTTCATAACTTATACATGTACCTATGACTATGAGATTATGCAACTCCCGTTTACCGGAGGAACACTTTGGGTACTACCAAACGTCACAACGTAACTGGGTGATTATAAAGGAGTACTACAGGTGTCTCCAATGGTCGATGTTGGGTTGGCGTATTTCGAGATTAGGATTTGTCACTCCGATTGTCGGAGAGGTATCTCTGGGCCCTCTCGGTAATACACATCACATAAGCCTTGCAAGCATTACAACTAATATGTTAGTTGTGAGATGATGTATTACGGAACGAGTAAAGAGACTTGCCGGTAACGAGATTGAACTAGGTATTGGATACCGACGATCGAATCTCGGGCAAGTAACATACCGATGACAAAGGGAACAACGTATGTTGTTATGCGGTCTGACCGATAAAGATCTTCGTAGAATGTGTAGGAGCCAATATGGGCATCCAGGTCCCGCTATTGGTTATTGACCGGAGACGTGTCTCGGTCATGTCTACATTGTTCTCGAACCCGTAGGGTCCGCACGCTTAAGGTTACGATGATAGTTATATTATGAGTTTACATGTTTTGATGTACCGAAGGAGTTCGGAGTCCCGGATGAGATCGGGGACATGACGAGGAGTCTCGAAATGGTCGAGACGTAAAGATTCATATATTGGATGATATGGTTAGGCCAAGGGGTCAAGCCCATGAGACTTTAGGTCGGTGCAAAAGGAGTTTTACGGAGGCCAGGGGGCCAAACGCCGGAGACCCTGGCGTCTGGCCCTGGGCCAGACGCCGAGGCCCATGGCGTCTGGGCCAGACGCCAAGGATTGTGGCGTTTGGTCCTGGAGTCCGAGTGGGACTCTTACCTTTCGGGCAAAACCGACTTTGAGGAGGCTTTTGCTCCAAGTTTCGACCCCGGGGCTCAACATATAAATAGAGGGGCAGGGCTAGCACCAAAGGGACAAGAAGTTGATCCACGTGATCTATTCCTTAGCCGTGTGCGGCGGCCCCAGCCACCATATTCCTTGATAATACTGTAGCGGAGTTTAGGCGAAGCCCTGCTGCTGTAGTTCATCAAGATCGTCACCACGCCGTCGTGCTGACGGAACTCTTCCCCGACACTTTGCTGGATCGGAGTCCGGGGATCGTCATCGAGCTGAACGTGTGCTCGAACTCGGAGGTGCCGTAGTTTTGGTGCTTGATCGGTTGGATCGAGAAGACGTACGACTACTTCCTCTACGTCGTGTCATCGCTTCCGCAGTCGGTCTACATTGGGTACGTAGACAATACTCTCCCCTCGTTGCTATGCATCACATGATCTTGCGTGTGCGTAGGAAATTTTTTGAAATTACTACATTCCCCAACAGTGGCATCCGAGCCAGGTTATTTATGTTGATGTTATATGCACGAGTAGAACACAAGTGAGTTGTGGACGATACAAGTCATACTGCCTACCAGCATGTCATACTTTGGTTCGGCGGTATTGTTGGACGAGACGACCCGGACCAACCTTACGCGTACGCTTACGCGAGACCGGTTCCCTCGACGTGCTTTGCACAGAGATGGCTTGCGGGCGACTGCCTCTCCAACTTTAGTTGAACCAAGTATGGCTACGCCTGGTCCTTGCGAAGGTTAAAACGGAGTCTATTTGACAAACTATCGTTGTGGTTTTGATGCGTAGGTGAGATTGGTTCTTACTTAAGCCCGTAGCAGCCACGTAAAACATGCAACAACAAAGTAGAGGACGTCTAACTTGTTTTTGCAGGGCATGTTGTGATGTGATATGGTCAAGGCATGATGCTGAATTTTATTGTATGAGATGATCATGTTTTGTAACCAAGTTATCGGCAACTGGCAGGAGCCATATGGTTGTCGCTTTATTGTATGCAATGCAATCGCGATGTAATGCTTTACTTTATTACTAAACGGTAGTGATAGTCGTGGAAGCATAAGATTGGCGAGACGACAACGATGCTACGATGGAGATCAAGGTGTCACGCCGGTGACGATGGTGATCATGACGGTGCTTCGGAGATGGAGATCACAAGCACAAGATAATGATGGCCATATCATATCACTTATATTGATTGCATGTGATGTTTATCTTTTTATGCATCTTATCTTGCTTTGATTGACGGTAGCATTATAAGATGATCTCTCACTAAATTATCAAGAAGTGTTCTCCCTGAGTATGCACCGTTGCAAAAGTTCTTCGTGCTGAGACACCACGTGATGATCGGGTGTGATAGGCTCTACGTTCAAATACAACGGGTGCAAAACAGTTGCGCACGCAGAATACTCAGGTTAAACTTGACGAGCCTAGCATATGAAGATATGGCCTCGGAACACGGAGACCGAAAGGTCGAGCGTGAATCATATAGTAGATATGATCAACATAATGATGTTCACCGATGAAACTACTCCATCTCACGTGATGATCGGACATGGTTTAGTTGATTTGGATCACGTGATCACTTAGAGGATTAGAGGGATGTCTATCTAAGTGGGAGTTCTTTAATAATATGATTAATTGAACTTAAAATTTATCATGAACTTAGTCCCTGATAGTATCTTGCTTGTTTATGTTGATTGTAGATAGATGGCTCGTGCTGTTGTTCCGTTAAATTTTAATGCGTTCCTTGAGAAAGCAAAGTTGAAAGATGATGGTAGCAATTACACGGACTGGGTCCGTAACTTGAGGATTATCCTCATTGCTGCACAGAAGAATTACGTCCGGGTGAAATCGGGATTTTACCGGAACCCCCCGGGAGCCATATGGGCCATCATGGGCCTTAGTGGAAAGGAGAAAGGGGCAGCCCAAGGGGGCTGCGCGCCTCCCCCCTTCCCCTAGTCCTAGTAGGACTAGGAGAGGTGGCCGGCCACCCCTCTCCCTCTTTCCCCCTTGGGAATCCTAGTTGGAATAGGATTGGGGGGGAGTCCTACTCCCGGTAGGAGTAGGACTCCTCCTGCGCCACCTCCTCCTGGCCGGCGCCTCCTCCCCCCTTGGCTCCTTTATATACGGAGGCAGGGGCACCTCTAAACACACAAGTTGACACAAGTTGATCCACGTGATCGATTCCTTAGCCGTGTGCGGTGCCCCCTGCCACCATATTCCTCGATAATACTGTAGCGGAGTTTAGGCGAAGCCCTGCTGCTGTAGTTCATCAAGATCGTCACCACGCCGTCGTGCTGACGAAACTCTTCCCCGACACTTTGCTGGATCAGAGTCCGGGGATCGTCATCGAGCTGAACGTGTGCTCGAACTCGGAGGTGCCGTAGTTTCGGTGCTTGATCGGTTGGATCGTGAAGACGTACGACTACTTCCTCTACGTCGTGTCATCACTTCCGCAGTCGGTCTGCGTTGGGTATGTAGACAACACTCTCCTCTCGTTGCTATGCATCACATGATCCTGTGTGCGCGTAGGAAATTTTTGAAATTACTACGAAACCCTACAGTGGCATCCGAGCCTGGTTATTGATGTTGATGTTATATGCACGAGTAGAACACAAGTGAGTTGTGGACGATACAAGTCATACTGCCTACCAGCATGTCATATTTTGGTTCGGCGGTATTGTTGGACGAGACGACCCAGACCAACCTTACGCGTACGCTTACGCGAGACCGGTTCCCTCGACGTGCTTTGCACAGAGATGGCTTGCGGGCGACTGTCTCTCCAACTTTAGTTGAACCAAGTATGGCTACGCCCGGTCCTTGCGAAGGTTAAAACGGAGTCTATTTGACAAACTATCGTTGTGGTTTTGATGCGTAGGTGAGATTGGTTCTTACTTAAGCCCGTAGCAGCCACGTAAAACATGCAACAACAAAGTAGAGGACGTCTAACTTGTTTTTGCAGGGCATGTTGTGATGTGATATGGTCAAGGCATGATGCTGAATTTTATTGTATGAGATGATCATGTTTTGTAACCAAGTTATCGGCAACTGACAGGAGCCATATGGTTGTCGCTTTATTGTATGCAATGCAATCGCGATGTAATGCTTTACTTTATTACTAAACGGTAGTGATAGTCGTGGAAGCATAAGATTGGCGAGACGACAACGATGCTACGATGGAGATCAAGGTGTCGCGCCGGTGACGATGGTGATCATGACGGTGCTTCGGAGATGGAGATCACAAGCACAAGATGATGATGGCCATATCATATCACTTATATTGATTGCATGTGATGTTTATCTTTTTATGCATCTTATCTTGCTTTGATTGACGGTAGCATTATAAGATGATCTCTCACTAAATTATCAAGAAGTGTTCTCCCTGAGTATGCACCGTTGCGAAAGTTCTTCGTGCTGAGACACCACGTGATGATCGGGTGTGATAGGCTCTACGTTCAAATACAACGGGTGCAAAACAGTTGTGCACGCAGAATACTCAAGTTATACTTGATGAGCCTAGCATATACAGATATGGCCTCGGAACACGGAGACCGAAAGGTCGAGCGTGAATCATATAGTAGATATGATCAACATAGTGATGTTCACCATTGAAATTACTCCATCTCACGTGATGATCGGACATGGTTTAGTTGATTTGGATCACGTGATCACTTAGAGGATTAGAGGGATGTCTGTCTAAGTGGGAGTTCTTAAGTAATATGATTAATTGAACTTAAATTTATCATGAACTTAGTCCTGGTAGTATTTTGCAAATTATAGATCAATAGCTCGCGTTGTTGCTTCCCTGTGTTTATTTTGATATGTTCCTAGAGAAAATTGTGTTGAAAGATGTTAGTAGCAATGATGCGGATTGGATCCGTGATCTGAGGATTATCTTCATTGCTGCACAGAAGAATTATGTCCTTGATGCACCACTAGGTGATAGACCTATTGCAGGAGCAGATGCAAACGTTATGAACGTTTAGCTAGCTCAATATGATGACTACTTGATAGTTTAAGTGCACCATGCTTAACAGCTTAGAATCGGGACTTCAAAGACGTTTTGAACGTCATGGACCATATGAGATGTTCCAGGAGTTGAAGTTAATATTTCAAGCAAATACCCGAGTTGTGAGATATGAAGTCTCCAACAAGTTCTATAGCTAAAAGATGGAGGAGAATCGCTCAACTAGTGAGCATGTGCTCAGATTGTCTGGGTACTACAATCGCTTGAATCAAGTGGGAGTTAATCTTCCAGATAAGATAGTGATTGACAGAATTCTCTAGTCACCATCACCAAGTTAGTAGAACTTCGTGATGAACTATAATATGCAAGGGATAACGGAAACAACTCCCAAGCTCTTCGTGATGATGAAATCAATGAAGGTAGAAATCAAGAAAAACATCAAGTGTTGATGGTTGATAAGACCACTAGTTTCAAGAAAAGGGCAAAGGGAAGAAGGGGAACTTCAAGAAGAACGGCAAGCAAGTTGCTGCTCAAGTGAAGAAGCCCAAGTCTGGTCCTAAGCCTAAGACTAAGTGCTTCTACTGCAAAGGGACTGGTCACCGGAAACGGAATCACCCCAAGTGATTGGCGGATAAGAAGGATGGCAAAGTGAACATAAGTATATTTGATATACATGTTATTGATGTGTACTTTACTAGTGTTTATAGCAAACCCTAAGTATTTGATACTAGTTCAGTTGCTAAGATTAGTAACTCGAAACGGGAGTTGCAGAATAAACAGAGACTAGTTAAGGGTGAAGTGACGATGTGTGTTGGAAGTGGTTCCAAGATTGATATGATCATCATCGCACACTCCCTATAATTTTGGGATTAGTGTTGAAACTAAATAAGTGTTATTTGGTGAGCATGAATATGATTTGATCATGTTTATTGTAATACGGTTATTCATTTAAGTAAAAGAATAAATTGTTGTTCTGTTTACATGAATAAAACTTTATATGGTTACACACCCAATGAAAATAGTTCATTGGATCTCGATCTTAGTGATACACATATTCATAATATTGAAACCAAAAGATGTAAAGTTAATAATGATAGTGCAACTTATTTATGGCACTGCCGTTTAGGTCATATTGGTGTAAAGCGCATGAAGAAACTCCATGCTGATGGGATTTTGGAATCACTTGATTATGAATCACTTGATGCTTGCGAACCATGCCTTATGGGCAAGATGACTAAAACGCCGTTCTCCGGAACAATGAAGCAAGCAACAGATTTGTTGGAAATCATACATACCGATGTATGTGGTCCGATGAAAGGCTTACAGTAGGTATCATTATTTTCTGACCTTCACAAGATGATTTGAGCAGATATGGGGATATCTACTTGATGAAACATAAGTCTGAAATAATTGAAAGGTTCAAAGAATTTCAGAGTGAAGTGGAAAAATCATCGTAACAAGAAAAATAAAGTTTCTGCGATCTGATCACGGAGACGAATATTTGAGTTACGAGTTTGGTCTTCAATTAAAACAATGTGGAATAGTTTCATAGCTCACGCCACCTGGAACACCACAATGTTATGGTGTGTCCGAACGTCGTAACCGCGCTTTATTGGATATGGTGCGATCTATGATGTCTCTTATTGATTTACCATTGTTGTTTTGGGGTTATGCATTAGAGACAGCTGCATTCACGTTAAAAGGGCACCATCTAAATCCGTTGAGACGACACTATATGAACTGTGGTTTAGCAAGAAACCCAAGTTGTCGTTTCTTAAAGTTTGGGGCTGCGATGCTTATGTGGAAAAGTTTCATCCTGATAAGCTCGAACCCAAATCGGAGAAGTGCGTCTTCATAGAATACCCAAAGGAAATTGTTGGGTACACCTTCTATCACAGATCCGGAGGCAAGATATTCGTTGCTAAAAATGGATCCTTTCTGGAGAAGGAGTTTCTCTCGAAAGAAGTGAGTGGGAGGAAAGTAGAACTTGATGAGGTAACTGTACCTGCTCCCTTATTGGAAAGTAGTTCATCACAGAAATCAGTTCCTGTGACAAATACACCAATTAGTGAGGAAGCTAATGATATTGATCATAAAACTTTAGATCAAGTTACTACAGAACCTCGTAGGTCTTCCAGAGTAAGATCTGCACCAGAGTGGTGTAGTAATCATGTTCTGGAAGTCATGTTACTAGACCATGATGAACCTACGAACTATGAGGAAGCGATGATGAGCCCAGATTCCGCGAGATGGCTTGAGGCCATAAAATCTGAGATATGATCCATGTATGACAACAAAGTATGGACTTTGATTGACTTGCTCGATGATCAGCAAAGCCATGTTAAATAAATGGATCTTCAAGAGGAAGACGGACACTGATAGTACTGTTACTATCTACCAAGCTCGACTTGTTGCAAAAGTTTTTCAACAAGTTCAAGGTGTTGAATACGATGAGGTTTTCTCACTCGTATCGATGCTTAAGTCTATCTGAATCATGTTAGCAATTGCCACATTTTATGAAATCTGGCAAATGGATGTCAAAACTGCATTCCTTAATGGATTTATTAAAGAAGAGTTGTATATGATGCAACCAGAAGGTTTTGTCAATCCTAAAGGTGCTAACAAAATGTGCAAGCTCCAGCGATCCATCTATGGACTGGTGCAAGCATCTCGGAGTTGGAATATACGCTTTGATAAGTTGATCAAAGCATATAGTTTTATATGGACTTACGATGAAGCCTGTATTTACAATAAAGTGAGTGGGAGCACTACAGCCTTTCTGATTAGTATATGTGAGTGACATATTGTTGATCAGAAATGATGTAGAATTTTTCTGCAAAGCATAAAGGAGTGTTTTAAAGGAGTTCTTTAAAAGGAAAAGACCTCAGTAAAAAGCTACTTATATATTGAGCATCAAGATCTATTGAGATAGATCAAGACGCATGATAAGATTTTCAATGAGTACATACCTTGGCAAGATTTTGAAATAGTTCAAAATGGAACAGTTAAAGAAAGAGTTCTTGCCTGTGTTGCAAAGGTATGAAATTGAGTAAGACTCAAATCCCGACCACAGCAGAAAATAGAAAGAGAATGAAAAGTCATTCCCTATGCCTCAGTCATAGGTTCTATAAAGTATGCTATGCTTTGTACCAGACCTATTGTATACCTTGCTCTGTATTTGGCAAGGGAGTACAATAGTGATCTAGGAGTAGATCACTGGACATTGGTCAAGAATATCCTTAGTAAGGACTAAGGAGATGTTTCTCGATTATGGAGGTGATAAAAGAGTTTGTTGTAAAAGTTACATCAGTGCAAACTTTTACACTGATCCAGATGACTCTAAGTCTCAATCTGGATACATATTGAAAGTGGGAGCGATTAGCTAGAGTAGCTCCGTACAAAGCATTGTAGACATAGAATATTTGCAAAATACATACGGCTCTGAATGTGACAGACCCGTTGACTAAGCTTCTCTCACGAGCAAAACATGATCACACCTTAGTACTCTTTGGATGTTAATCACATAGCGATGTGAACTAGATTATTGACTCTAGTAAACCCTTTGGGTGTTGGTCACATGATGATGTGAACTATGGGTGTTAATCATATACAGATATGAATATTGGTGTTAAATCACATGACGATGTGAACTAGATTATTGACTCTAGTGCAAGTGGGAGACTGAAGGAAATATGCCCTAGAGGCAATAATAAAGTTATTATTTATTTCCTTATAATCATGATAAATGTTTATTATTCATGCTAGAATTGTATTTACCGAAAACATAATACATGTGTGAATATATAGACAAACAAAGTGTCACTAGTATGCCTCTACTTGACTAGCTCGTTAATCAAAGATGGTTATGTTTCCTAACCATGAACAATGAGTTGTTATTTGATTAACGAGGTCACATCATTAGTAGAATGATCTGATTGACATGACCCATTCCATTAGCTTAGCACCCGATCGTTTAGTATGTTGCTATTGCTTTCTTCATAACTTACACATGTACCTATGACTATGAGATTATGCAACTCCCGTTTACCGGAGGAACACTTTGGGTACTACCAAACGTCACAACGTAACTGGGTGATTATAAAGGAGTACTACAGGTGTCTCCAATGGTCGATGTTGGGTTGGCGTATTTCGAGATTAGGATTTGTCACTCCGATTGTCGGAGAGGTATCTCTGGGCCCTCTCGGTAATACACATCACATAAGCCTTGCAAGCATTACAACTAATATGTTAGTTGTGACATGATGTATTACGGAACGAGTAAAGAGACTTGCCGGTAACGAGATTGAACTAGGTATTGGATACCGACGATCGAATCTCGGGCAAGTAACATACCGATGACAAAGGGAACAACGTATGTTGTTATGCGGTCTGACCGATAAAGATCTTCATAGAATGTGTAGGAGCCAATATGGGCATCCAGGTCCCGCTATTGGTTATTGACCGGAGACGTGTCTCGGTCATGTCTACATTGTTCTCGAACCCGTAGGGTCCGCACGCTTAAGGTTACGATGACAGTTATATTATGAGTTTACATGTTTTGATGTATCGAAGGAGTTCGGAGTCCCGGATGAGATCGGGGACATGACGAGGAGTCTCGAAATGGTCGAGACGTAAAGATTCATATATTGGATGATATGGTTAGGCCAAGGGGTCAAGCCCATGAGACTTTAGGTCGGTGCAAAAGGAGTTTTACGGAGGCCAGGGGGCCAAACGCCGGAGACCCTGGCGTCTGGCCCTGGGCCAGACGCCGAGGCCCATGGCGTCTGGGCCAGACGCCAAGGATTGTGGCGTTTGGTCCTGGAGTCCGAGTGGGACTCTTACCTTTCGGGCAAAACCGACTTTGAGGAGGCTTTTGCTCCAAGTTTCGACCCCGGGGCTCAACATATAAATAGAGGGGCAGGGCTAGCACCAAAGGGACAAGAAGTTGATCCACGTGATCTATTCCTTAGCCGTGTGCGGCGGCCCCAGCCACCATATTCCTTGATAATACTGTAGCGGAGTTTAGGCGAAGCCCTGCTGCTGTAGTTCATCAAGATCGTCACCACGCCGTCGTGCTGACGGAACTCTTCCCCGACACTTTGCTGGATCGGAGTCCGGGGATCGTCATCGAGCTGAACGTGTGCTCGAACTCGGAGGTGCCATAGTTTCGGTGCTTGATCGGTTGGATCGAGAAGACGTACGACTACTTCCTCTACGTCGTGTCATCGCTTCCGCAGTCGGTCTACATTGGGTACGTAGACAATACTCTCCCCTCGTTGCTATGCATCACATGATCTTGCGTGTGCGTAGGATTTTTTTTGAAATTACTACGTTCCCCAACAATTCCTTCTAGCGGGAAGACCCGATCAGACTCGGAATCCCGGTTACAAGACATCCTCGACAATGGTAAAACAAGTCCAGCAACACCGCCCGAATGTGCCGACAAATCCCGCTAGTAGCTGCACATATCTCGTTCTCAGGGCACACTCAGATGAGCGCTCCATACAACTAAAACCAAACCTCGAGTTTCCCCGAGGGGGCGCTGCACAGGGCTCTAGTTTGGATCAACACTCAGAGGAGCACTGGCCCGAGGGGGTTAAAATAATGATGACCCTTGAGTCTGCATAACCCAAGGGAAAGAAAAGGCTAGGTGGCGAATGGTAAAACCAATGTTGGGCATTGCTGGAGGAGTTTTATTCAAGGTGAACTGTCAAGGGGTTCTCATTATAACCCAACCGCGTAAGGAACGCAAAATCCGGGAACATAACACCAATATGACGGAAACTAGGGGCGGCAAGAGTGGAACAAAACACCAGGCATAAGGCCGAGCCTTCCACCCTTTACCAAGTATATAGATGCATTAATTAAATAAGAGATATTGTGATATCCCAACAAAATATCCATGTTCCAACAAGGAACAAAGTTCAATCTTCACCTGCAACTAACAACGCTATAAGAGGGGCTGAGCAAAGCGGTAACATAGCCAAACAACGGTTTTCTAGGACAAGGTGGGTTAGAGGCTTGGTTCAACAATATAGGAGGCATGATAAGCAAGTGGTAGGTATCACGGCATAGGCATAGCAAAAGAGCGAGCAACTAGCAAGCAAAGATAGAAGTGATTTCGAGGGTATGGTCATCTTGCCTGAGATCCCGCAAGGAAAAAGAACAAGCCCATGAAGATGACAAATGGACGTAGACGAAAGGGTCCTCACAAACGCGACGTTTTCGGAACCAACCCGAAGAAGCAACACCAGAAAAAAGCACACAACATAGTAAACAACCAACATATGAACATGGTATGATATGCAGGATGCGGTATGTGATGCATATGCATGATTTGGAAAGGAATGATAGAACCTGGCCTCAAATTGGAAAACCAAGAGTGCCACTGAAAAAATGACTTGATTTTGGTCGAAATCGATATAAAGATCACCGGAATCGGATGCACGGTTTGGAAATGGCAAGCAAAACAAATATGGCACCGGTCTGCGATAATCAGCAAGTGACCAACTAAATGCATCAAGATAAATATGCTACAGCACTCAAACATGACAACAAAATACATGGCATGGATCCACTCGAGAAGCTTAACAAAAGATGAACACTGAGCTACGGCCAATTCACTCATTAACAGGTTCAAACAAGTATGGCAAAAGGGCAAACGATAACAGGTTTCAGACTTGGTGAAATTAACACAAGTCTGGAATTAACATCAGGAAGCACATTTTAGAGCATGAAAACTACATGATCAAGGAACATATCATGGCAAATCAAGGCATGGAATGAAGCTACTCAAAGCACTTAACAAAAGTCCCTTAGTGACCTTGAGCCAAAAGGGATCAGAAAATACAATTGCAAGCATGTGAACATGGCAAAAATATAAACAGATTCAGACTTAGTGAAAAACTGGAGCATGCAAAACAGATTAACAAGTAGGCATGTTTACGAGCTCGATGCACTCATTACAGAACATGGCACGACAAACTAAGCATACATACATCAAGAAGACATGGCATAGAAGCTATACATGGCAAGAACAACAACATAGCATGCACGGATCAATAGCAATATCCTCGGCAAAATCGCTAAACAAGTTAACAATCTGCCAGGAACATTTTATAGCAAAAGTAGAGCTCGATTGACTCAAGCTAGGTTGCTCCATAAATGCAAACAAAGACATGGATGGATAGAGCACCACAATGTTAACAAAACATCCTTACTGATCATCCTCAAAATAGGCATAGATATCTAGGAAACAACATGAACATATGGCATAACAACAAAAACAGAACCAGGACTTGGTGCAATTCTAAGTCCCTGAAATCAGCATTACCGATCACGCTACTTTGCATGCTTGTGCTAGTCACCATAAATATCACAAAAATACATGGCAAGCACCTCTGTAAAGATGGCATGGCATATAACAAAACACATGTAGAGCTCAGGATCATAGCATGCACACATTAAACATGGCAAAAATGACAAAAAGCTATCTGTTGAAACAGATCTGACAAATTCCTTACATAGCCCTCTTCCAACAGCATTTCGGGCATCAAGATGAGCTCAAATGAAAATGATGCAATGAGGTGAAATGATGTACTCGTCGAGACGAACATTTTGATATGCTACACGCACGAATCGAAGCTACAGATGCAGAGTTATGACATGATGAAAATGCCAAAAAGTTAGGGTTTCGGGAGGAGAAAGTCAACCATCGAGTGGATCCAGATCTGGATCCGCGCGGATTACGAGGATGGCCGGAGTTCCTGTAGTGGTGCGGATTCCGAGGATGGCCGGCCGGAGTCCGAGGCCACCGGAGGAGCTCGTGGCCGGACTTGCGCCGGAGCGACAAGATGCGGCAAGGCGGGGCGCCTTGGTGATGGTGCGGCGACGCGGCGGATGGCGGTGGCGCGCGCTCGCCGGTGAGAAGAGGCGGCGGCGAGCTCCTGAGGCGGCGGAGGGAGGCGCACGCCGCTCGGGACGTCTCGGG
>NC_041392.1:403814586-403920030 GCF_002162155.2 Triticum dicoccoides
GAGGCTCGGAGGCGGCAGGGCGACGACTCCATGGCGGCGGGGTCGCGGGATCTCATCCGCAGGTGGCGGCGGCGGCCGTTTGGGCTCCGCGGGCCCGATCCGGGCCCGGCGGGCCTGGCGCGGTGGAGGAGAGAGAGGACGGCGGCGCTGACGTGGCACGCCGTGGTTGGCCGCGGCGGGCGGCGCGGGCATGTCCGTCAGTGGTGGGGAAGTGTCCGGCGGCGCGAGGGAAAAAATTAGGGTTTCGTCTGCGCGAGAATTTCGGAGGGAGACACATATTTATAGGTAGAAGGAGTTAGGAGAGTCCAAATGAGGTGCGGTTTTCAGCCACGCGATCGTGATCGAACGGTCGAGATGATGGAGGAGGTTTAGGTGGGTTTTAGGCCACTTTCGAAGGGTGTTGGGCTGCAACACTCACGAGGCCTTTTCGGTCCCTCGGTTAACCGTTGGAGTATTAAACGAAGTCCAAATGGCACGAAACTTGACAGCCGGTCTACCGGTAGTAAAGCAAGGCCGCATGACAAGTCTTGGTCCAATCCGAAAATGTTTAACACCCGCACACGAAAAGAGGTAGAAAGGGACATCGGGTGACATAGGAGCGCCGGAATGCAAAACGGACAACGGGGAAAATGCTCGGATGCATGAGACCAACATGTATGCAAATGAAATGCGCATGATGACATGATATGAAATGCATGACACAAAAGCAATGGCAAGGCAACAACAGTGAATAACTGGAAGACACCTGGCACATCGGTCTCGGGGCGTCACAAGGGACCCCGTCGGGGAGTGCGGCGGCTATGGGCTGCCCTAGGTCGGCCAAGCCGCCCCTAGAGCCTCGCGATTCGCAGCTCTCCAACACGAAAAACGACGAAGAACGAGGGAGCAAGAACGAGGAAGGATAAGACGTAGATGAAAAAGTTGTAGATGTGTTTACGATTGTGTGTTGTTCAATCGGCCATCACCCCTTGAGTATATAAGAGGCGGCTGGACTTCCCGTGCAAGAAAAAGGCTTCAATTCACGTCCAAAACCCTAATCCAATTCAGATTTGTTTGGTCCGAACTTTCCAAAACTGTTCGGTAAAATCTGGCTGCATGTTGTGGGTCATGTTCGGGCGAGTAAACGACCTGGGATGGAAATGAGTCCAAAAGCAATCTTGACCGTTTCGACAAGACGAACAACTTTCATGTTGAACGTTTTTTGATCTGATGCCATCTTGAGGGGGTTTTCGGCTGTTTTCCGAAGTCTGCAGCAGCCAAATTCAAAATCCGGACTAACATACCCGGAGTGTCCGGTCATCCACAGAGAAAATCAAAACCCGGATGGTTGTCGCCGGAGTGTCCGGCCATCCAGTGCAGCAGCGCTTTGTACTGGCTGTAACTTTTGCATACAACCTCGGTTTAGGACGATTTTTATATCAAAATCATCCGTTTCGACGAGACACACAACTTTCATGTTGAACCTTTTTCCATTTAGAGTCATCTTAATAGGGTTTCAAGCCATTATTTAATCTAGTGTCACCATGAGTATCTCTGAACTTGTCATAACTTTTGCATCCGGACTCCGTTTTAGACCACTTTCATATTCATCTTGATCTTCTCAAAAAAGCCATATCATGGTGACTTCCAATCATAAGTTTGAATTAATCTTGACATAGATTAAAACAACTTTTACGATTGTGCCACTTTTAAGCGTCAACACATTCTTTCGCATCTTTGTTTACGGACTAGTCCCTCTATATGTGGACGGAGAAAATTTGCGGGTTTCGGTGGAGATGGCCTGATAATGCTTTTGGTTTAGCCATCGGCTATGCTTGCGATCGACCAAAAATTTCCGATTTTGAGTTTTAGCTACTGATTCTCTCTGTTACCTGAAACCCCCCAAAACGGGCGCCAGTCATGTCTGCCCTCCCACCCCTGCTACCGGGAACGTGAGTCGCCGGAAAGCATAGGCGACGGTCCATGCCGAACCCTACCGCCGATCACGTCAACTCACCGTGGACACTGGCCATCCGCGCTGCCGCAGACCAGGGCCGCCCGTGCCGCGCCATTGCGCTCTACCTCTCGTCCTTCCGCTCCGGCGCCGCCCACCGCCCTTGCCCCTTCGCCCTCGCGGCCGTCCTCAAGTCCGTCTCCCGCCTCCCCGCCCATACTGTGGCCACGGCTGCCGCTTCCTTCCACGCTCATCTTCTTCGCCTAGGCCTCCTCGCGCACCCCTACCCACACGCCGCGCTTGCCCACCTCTATTCCCGCGACCCCGTCGCCGCGCGCAGCCTGCTCGACGAAACGCCTCCCACGGGAGCACGGGCGTCGCTTTCCCTACTCGTTTCCCGGAACTCACTGCTCGCCTCACTTCTCCGCTACGGGGACCTCTCTGCCGCGCGCGCTCTGTTCGACCAGATGCCCGTGAGGGACGTTGTGTCCTGGAACTCCATGGTCGCGGGCCTCGCCAAGGCTGGTCGCCTCGGCAGTGCCATCGAGCTCTTCGACCAGATGCCTGAGCGGAACGCCGCGTCCTGGAATGCCGTCATTTGTGGGCTCATCGCCCATCGCCACCTGACTCGAGCGAGGGAGATGTTCGAGCAGATGCCTGTCAGGAGCAACATCTCCTGGATCACGATGATCTCCGGGTATGCCAAGGCTGGCGACGTTCAGGCTGCTGCTGGCCTGTTTGAACAGATGGAGAACAAGAATGATCTTTATGCATGGAATGCGATGATTACATGCTATGCACAAAATGGCCGTGCGAGGGAGGCGATTGGAGTTTTCAACCGGATGCTCAAGCCTCATGTCTGTGTTCTGCCCAATGAGAAAACTTTCTCATCTGTCATCTCGGCTTGCTCCCAGCTAGGGAACTTGAGGTTTGGGCTGTGGGTTCAGAGCTTCATGGGGTCTCTGGGAATTGAACTGGATGATCACTTGCGCACCGCCCTCGTGGATTTGTACACCAAGAGTGGGCGGATTGATAGCGCTTTTGATTTGTTCAAAGGCCTGAGGACAAGAGACGTGGTATCTTACAGTGCGATGATTGTGGGCTGCGGGATGAATGGCAAGTTAAACGAAGCTATAGGTTTATTCAAGGAGATGTCTGACGCAAATATTCGTCCTAATGCAGTGAGCTTTGTGGGATTGTTGTCTGCATACAACCATGCTGGGCTAGTGGAAGAAGCTCGAGCTTGTTTTGCTTCCATGTCAAGCAAATATCTGATTAGACCTTCAATGGAACACTACACCATAATGGTAGATCTCCTTGGGCGTAGCGGGAAGTTGGATGAAGCGTTTCAGCTGATCAGGCAGATGCCGATGCAACCACATGCTAGCGTTTGGGGTGCTTTGCTTCTTTCTTGCAGGTTGCATAACAATGTTGAGCTTGGGGAGGTCGTTGCTTCCAAGTGCTTTGAACAGGCGCCTGGAGAGAGTGGATATTACATACTGTTGGGGAACATATATGCACAAGCAAACAAATGGGACAAGCTTAAGAGGTTAAGGAAGACAATGAAGGAAAGAGGCTTGAGTAAGATGCCTGGGAGTAGTTGGGTGCTGGCTGAATAGATACATTTTACTGATCTTAGTCATTTTGATAAATTTGGTCAGTCGATAACTCAACCTATAACTCCTCAAATTTTAGGGTGATCGTTGGCTCCATTGCTCAGTTATTTACCATCTTTCCTGACTTCTCATGTAGGTTCAGGTAATACTGGATTCAATTGATTATTCTTGCTCTGGATTGGGCAGTTTGATGTGTTTATGTTGGTATCTGAGAAATTCCAATCATTACTAAGGAAGTACATTATGGTCTGTACCCATCACCTTTCACTCAATTCATGTATCTTCTTTAATATCCTTCACAGTTGTACACTAGCTATGTGACTTATGATTTAGATAGTTGAGACTAATGTTTGCGTCTGCATAAATAGCTGTTCATGACGAAGTCCATATTTCTCAAAAGTTGCTTTCTGGTATGTAGAAGAACAACTGTTGTCAAGGTATGGGCACATTGCCCTTCTATCAGAATTTTGTTGTCATGCAACATCTATGTATAAATTGTACGGTTAAGATTATAGGTCACGAGATATTTTCAATAAAAACAAATTAAAGATCACTTGTAAATGGATGAAACGGAATCTTGTGCGAGGCTTTCACCACTACTTAGCCTTCTTATAATGTCATTTACTCTCTCGTCACTCGTCAGGAGTGATTTCTGGAGAAGGTATTTGCATAATGCTGTAAGCTGCAACCATGACAGTGTCCTCTCCACTTATTCGTGCCAAAAGAGGTGCTTACCGGCAACAGCACCTGGCAAGTACATTGTTAGAGCATATTACTGCTTTGGTCTAATATTTCCATCTCGGTCAAATTGTATACAATTAGTAATCAGCTCAAGGGCACTCACGAAGTGAAAAGCGAGCTGGCATTTTCTTGATCGACTCATGTGCTTTATTTTCAGGCACTGAGTTAAGATACTCCCTCCGTTTTTGTTTACTCCGCATATTAGGTTTGTATAAAGACAAACTTTAAATGCTTTCCACAAGTTTGTAAAAATATATATTAACATATACACCACCAAATCAATACCATTGGATTCATCATTGCATATATTTTCACATTCTATAAATTTGTTACTGTAAATGTTCATATTGTTTTCTACAAACTTGGTCAAACTTTATAAAGTTTCACTTCAGTCAAAACTAACATACGGAGTAAATAAAAATGAAGGGAGTATGATTTTTGTAACTTCTTATAATAGATTCTGAGTTTGTGAATGTGGAAAGCCCCAAGTGTGTACATAGTGTCACGTAAATCCTTCTTAGTTCCCATGTCAGGACATACTTCCCAAAGACGGTTTTTGTTGTTGCAAAATTGTTTGTCGTAAGTCGAATTGCATATTAGTTTATGAAAAATTATTGCCTAGTACAATTTTGCAGCTGTGTGTTCTTAGCGTATGGTTGGAAAAAGGTACAAAATGCGTGCCACCCTCGACAAATTGTTCTCGCACTTTGGTTGAAGATACTTTTTTTAAAAAACTACCAACAAAAGCTGGCCTTTTATATTATGAGGCAGGCAGCAGTATTTACATCACCGTTTGCACGGGAATAAAGCTCAGAGAAAAGGAAGAGTGATAGGGCCTAGAAAACCCTAAAGAGCGGGGTGAGTGGGTGACACTATTTCACGTCGGGTCCCCAAAGGGGTGCAGCATGCATCTCGCTCCTGCCAGTCGCCAGGATTCCAGGGCTCGTCTGACGGCTTGAAGGATGGCCGGAGGTGCAGCGATCTTCCTCTGGAACACTCTACAGTTGCGCTTGAGCCATAGCTCCCATGAGATGAGGATGGTGATTGTTGGCGTCCTGGGAACGGGAATGCCCAGACTTGCCTGCCTGCGGCCCACGGCTTGGCTCCATCGACGGCCCGGTACGGCCCAGTTTCAGCAACAACCCCCCAAGACCCTCGCGGAGGCCCAAGCCTCGTGAAGCGGACAACACTAGGACCTCTTTGAGGGGCGGCCTCACTAGACTGGCTTCCAAGGAGTGAAGATATCAATGCAAGGTGCATCTTGCGAGGTTCACGTGACGTAAGTCATGATGACCAAGGCCAGTCGAGCGCCAGCGGGTGCAGTGTACCAGCTTCTTTTTTGGTACTAAGGAGGCAAGCGCAGGCGCAGGGTCCCGAGGAATCAACTAAAGGTTTCCATATTGATGCAACGAGACCAAGACCGCTAGGACGACAGGTCGGAGATCATCGCGGAGCCCACTGCGGCGTCACCGCCAGAGCCTTTGCAGGCGAAGACTAATTTTGTCAGAATAACTTGTACTAGTTGTCTTCCTTTGAATTTGGCCGTTGTGGGATCCCTTCCCGCGTACATTTGGGAAGAGGACCAAGACCACTATAAATAAGACTTAGCCACCACCATAGGGAGGACGGACGAATTTCACCCGAACCACCTCACCAGCTCATCGAGCTCAAGAACACCTCTCCTCCTGAGGCTGCTCATCCACTATACTAGTTCAACCCCAGCCCTTCGAGGCAATCCACCACAAAACTGGAGTAGGGTATTGCACCGCAAGGTGGCCCGAACCAGGATAAACTGATGTGTCTCTTGTCCCTTGGGTTCGTCGAGCTAGGTTGTGGAATTGTTGAGCCGGCAGGTTGGGAAGAGGGAGTTCTTCGCACGCACCTCAGTATTCGAACCTCTCAAGGGTCTGCGAAACCCCGAATCCGACATTTGGCGCGCCAGGTAGGGGTGCGTCGAAGCTTCTCTTCCATCGATCGACTCGTCGTTGCTCCTCTGTCTCCATGGCTGATGCTCGTCGAGCCCGTGCTGAGCGTCGAGTCGCTCGCGTCGCCCAGATGGTGCCTGTCGGCGGGCCTCCCCGTCATTCTCCATCACCCGCCGCCATCGGCCCGGCGGGGCACGAGCAGCATGCTTTGTCGCTGCACCCTCTGTGCGGCGGGACGGACGCACCGCCACCCCGTCGCTGATTCCGGCCGGCTCGTTGTCCCACTGTAGGATCGGAAGTATGTCTAGAGGGGGGTGATTAGACTACTTGACCAAATAAAAATCTAGCATTTTCCCAATTTTAGTTCTTGGCAGATTTTAGCAGCTTAGCACAGACAAGTAATCAAGCTACACATGCAATTCTAAGAGTATAGCAGTGGAATGTGAAACAATTGCATATGAAGGTCAAGGGATGAGTTTGAGGGAGCAAACGCAATGTTGACACGGAGATTTTTGACATGGTTTCGATAGGTGGTTTTATCGTACATCCACGTTGATGGAGACTTCAACCCACTAAAGATAACGGTCGCGCGAGTCCACGGAGGGCTTCACCCACGAAGGGTCCACGAAGAAGCAACCTTGTCTATCCCACCATGGCCATCGCCCACGAAGGACTTGCCTCACTAGGATAGATCTTCACGAAGTAGGCGATATCCTTGCCCTTACAAACTCCTTGGTTCAACTCCACAATCTTGTCGGAGGCTCCCAAGTGACACCTAGCCAATCTAGGAGACACCACTCTCCAAGAAGTAACAAATGGTGTATTGATGATGAACTTCTTGCTCTTGTGCTTCAAATGATAGTCTTCCCAACACTCAACTCTCTCTCTCTCTCTCATAGGATTGAATTTGGTAGAAAAAAGATTTGAGTGGAAAGCAACTTGGGGAAGGCTAGAGATCAAGATTTATGTGGTTGGAATGGAATAACTTGACCTCAACACAAGTGTAGGTGGTTCTCTCTCAGAAAATGTGTATTGAAAGTGTAGGCATATTCTGATGGCTCTCACCACGAATGAAGAATGGGTGGAGGGGTATATATAGCCTCCACACAAAATCTAACCGTTACACACAAATCACCAAACTCGGTAGGACCGAATCATTAAACTCGGTGGGACCGATTTAGTTCAAAATGTGAACGTTAGGATTCTCGGTGGGACCGACATGTCAACTCGGTGGGACCGATGTCATTAGGGTTAGGGCATAACGTAATCTCGGTGAGACCGATTACACAAACTTGGTGAGACCGATTTTGGTAATAGCCAAACAGAGAGTTGGTCTGGCAAACTCGGTGGGACCGATTCGCTCTTTCGGTTGGACCGAAACGTTACGAAGAGGAAACAGAGAGTTTGCATTGCAATCTCGGTGGAACCGATCGCTCATCTTGGTTAGACCGAAACGTTACGAAGGGAAACAGAGAGTTTGCAACCCCATCTCGGTGAGACCGAGATCCCTATCGGTGAGACCGAATTGATTAGGGTTTATGGCAGTGGCTATGTCAACTGAACTCGGTGGCTTCGGATGAGAAACTTCGGTGGGGCCGAGTTGGACTTTTTGGTTTAGGACATATGTGGAAGTGAGAAAGTAGTGGAGGGTTTTGGAGCATACCACTAAGCATTTTGAGCAAGATTCTCATTAAGCAACACCTCATCCCTTCTTAATAGTATTGGCTTTTCCTATAGACTCAATGTGATCTTGAATCATTAAAATAGAAAATGTAGAGTCTTGTGCTTTGAGCTTGAGTCAATCATTTGTCCTCAGCATTTTGAAGGATCCACTTTCTAATCCATACCATGCCAAACATTTAGCTTTCATGAAATATTTATCTTGGAATAACATTAGCTCAATGAGGTATATGTTGTTAGGAATTACCAAAACCACCCAGAATAGTTGCACTTTCACCCACGCTCATCACGGCCCGACGAACGCGCAGGCTGCGTTGCTCATGACGTGTGAGCTCCCGTGCTACCTCCTAGTCGATGACCTCTACGAAGACTGGTTAGACCGCATCGCCGAGCTTGTCAGCGCGGCTGGGGCTCCCCTGCACCGTCCATCGTACTGCCTCGATCGCCGCCTGATGCAGGCGATGTAGCCCATGGAGCGCCTCCGTCACCTTCCCGTCAGGACGTCGCCCTCGTTCCAAGACGCGCGGCCCCACGACGTGACCTATTGCGCAGGGCGCCCGCGCGTAAAGAAGAAAGCTGTCGGGAGGTCCAACAGCCGCAAGAAGGTGCTCCAGCGCTTCCTCCATCACCACGTCAAGACCGCACGCTGCTTGCAGTGGTGGCGCATGAGCACCAAGATCAGGCTCCACCTCCACGACAGGCTTCCGTGATCACAGCGGGCTGCCGGACCTTCACCCCTGAGCTACGTAGCGTCGTCTGGCCAGGAAACTTCAAGCCCGACCTACCTCCACGCTCGACGGCACCCCCGACCCTGCAGAGTTCCTGCAGCTCTACGAGCTGAGCATCGAGGCGGCCAGCGGTGACGAAAAGGTTATGGCGAACTGGTTTCCCATGGCCCTCAAAGGATGGTGCGCGCTCGTGGCTCCTGAATCTGCCCACGGGATCGATCTCCTCCTGGGGCGAGATGGGTGAGGGTTTCGTCGCCAACTTTCAGGGCACTCGCGACCGTCCGCCTGCCGCGGGTGACCTGTGGCGCATCAAGCAGCAACCAGGGGAGACCCTGCAGAAGTACATCCAGCGCTTCAACATTGTTCGCCTCAAGATCCCCAAGGTTTCGGACGAAGCCATCATCTCGGCGTTCTCCGATGGCGTTCGTGATGTCAAGATGAAGGAGGAGCTCGCCATCCATGAGGACCTGTGCATGGCTCTGGAGATGTTCAACATGGCTACCAAGTGCGCGAGAGCTAAGGAGGGGCAACTCTCCCTTCTCGAACTCCCAGCGGCCGACACAGAAGACAAGAAGGCCAAGGCCAAGGACGTGAAGTGCAAGGGGGTTGTCGTGCTTGTGGCTGAACCAGAGATGAAGTGCGGCTACGACCACCCAGAGTCGTCCAAGGGCAGTCGTCCATTCTGCGTCTTCCACAACGTACACAACCACAACACCAACGACGGTCAGGAGCTCAGGGCCATTCGCGATGGGCGCCTCGGTCGACGCCCCGAGCGCAACTACCGAGGCTACGGCCGCGGAGGAGGCAGGAGTGAAGGACGTTGGGACGACCGCGGTCCCCGCCAGGAGTGGTGCGACCAGCCTCGTGAGGATCGCTGGCAAGGCCAGCCTCGCGAGGGCGCCTGGAGAGACCAGCCTCGACAGGACCGTCCTCAGGGCAATGCCAGCCTCCCTCTGCTGCCGCCACCACCAAGAAGGAATGAAGACCACCACAGGACGAGGGGGCTGGGGGCTTCCAGGAGCCTCGCGCCATCGCCTGCATCTTGGGTGGCGCTCAGGCCCCAGCCTCCCAGCACATCTTCAAGCAGTTCGCTCGTGAGGTGAACGCGACCCTTCCCAGGCTCGAGGCCACACGTCCGCTCAGGTGGTCTAAGTGCGCCATCACCTTCAGCTCGTCCGACCAGCTCAAGTGCGCGGCAATTGCCGGCGCCCTCCCGATGCTTTGCTCGCCTGTTATCAACAATGTCCTTGTCACCAAGACCCTCATCGATGGCGGTGCGGGGCTCAACTTCTTTCCATCGAGACGTTCGACTGCCTCCAAGTGCCATACGATCAGCTGCTGCCCATCAAGCCCTTTTCAGAAGTGACCGACGGCTCCACCACTCCGACAGGGCAGATCCGTCTCCCTGTCACCTTCGGCCAGCGTGGCAACTACCGCACCGAGATCATTGACTTCGACGTCGCCCACATCCGCCTTCTGTACAATGCCATCCTAGGGTATCCAGCCCTGGCCAAGTTCATGGCGGTGACCCACCATGGCTACAACATCCTCAAGATGCCGGGGAACCACGACATCATCACGATCACCTGCGAGGAGAAGGACGTGGTGTGCTCCCTCGAGCGCGCCTACCAGGCTGCAGCGATCGAAGACCCAAGCAACAAAGGCACTATCTACCCTCATGAGGCTGTCCCCAAGAAGAAGCAGATGCTCCGCCAAGAGCCTCAGGAGAGCGGAGTCTCCAGCGGCACCACCTCAGGACCTGCGCCCATGGATGGGGCGCCTCCCTTCCTCGCATAGGAAGGCGCGCTCGACGCCCTCCTCAGGCTGGGCTGGGGGGCTCTTTTCTGGAGGGCCTCTGACTTAGCCAACGTCACGAGGGAGGCGCTCGGGCACCACATGAACGCGTGCTTCGTCGCACGCTTCCCCCATGAGGGCACAAGGCACGGGGTGCCAGGTGCTCAGGAGTTCATCAACAAGGCGACCGAGGAGCTTCAGGAGGCGAGAGCCATGCGCGGCGACCGCCGCCTACCACCTGGCGCGGCCCCTTGTCCTAGCGAGGACAATGAGCTGCGCGTCTACGTCAACATTTCAGGGCTCAACAGAGCCGCATCCCAGGAGCGCTTCTGGCCTTCGCGCGTTGGTCGATGTGAGGGCCCACCTCACAGCTACGTTCGCATGCCTTTTGACTTGCTGGGCGTGGCTATTACCTTCCAGCGCCGCCCGCGAGGCATCATGGCTGCTCAGGAGGCCAGGCACCACGCGGTCCTAGCGGAGATGGCGATGGTTCTTCACGAGCCTCCCGAGCCTCCAGAGCTTCTGAAGTTCAGGACCCAGGCGGCTCGTGAGGAGCAACCTCTTCAGCATGCATCTTCAGCTACCCCGACATCTCTTCAGCAACGGTGCCAGGTGACATTTTCTGGTTTACTCTGTTGGGGGCGCCCCTCGGGCTGCATTATCCCCAGACCGTGTGGGCGTGTCCCTGCGGCACGTATCTTTCTTGCATCTTCCAGTCGTTCTGTTGGGGGTGCCCCTTCGGGCTGCATTATCCCTAGGCCGTGTGGGTCTGTCCCTACGGCATGTGTCGTTCTTTCATCTATCTGAACTAGCTTTACCTCCTCCCATGAGTTGCTTTATAATTATTATATGCATGTCCAGTACTTCGATACCATGAACGTCGTACGCCCTTGCAAACCCGCCCACGACCGCCTCATGATTAAGGACTGGCACGACGTCTGTGCTCAGGTCCGTCCCTGCAGCGTTGCTAAACCCAAGAGGCTGAGCTCTGGCTCGCGGGCCAGCTCCCGCATACGTCACCTCCCAAGTTCCTTCGTGCCTTGTTCTCGCATGAGCTAATCGCAGGCGGACGAGCTAGGGCGCGCGACCCAGTGCCTCGCCACCACGAGAGCCGCGCACCTGTTGTCTTTCTTCAGGATTTTTGCATGAGAAGACTGAGCACGGCGTCTGTGCTTGGGTCCGTCCCTCCAGCGTCGATAAACCCAACGGCTGAGCTCTGTCTAGCGGGGCGGTCCCGTTCACGTCACCTCCTGGGGTCGTTGGTGTTTGGCCTTCTCATGTAATAACCTCAAGAGATTCATTCGGCGCAGGTTGTCTAACCATCTCACAGGGCCATCACAGCTGTCAAGAATCAAATTCAGGTGCAACCCGCCTTGAGGTAGGGCCTCGTGAGTCCCGCGCTGGCTCACGAGTGCCCAAACACACCTCGCCTAGCCCTGCCATGCAAGCCACGTGTTAGGGCGGGGCTGTACACGCCCCGAGGGTTCCACTCAGAGGGAGCCCCCACCCACGCACCAGTGGAAGCACCATGCTCCGCGCTGGCAGTCGACACGGTCGAGGAGCGGCTATGCCCGTGCAAGTGCGAAAGCGCCATGCTCCGGCTAGTGATAAACAACCGAGGTGGCCCCCTGGCTGTATCAACCTCGGGGAGCCGCCGGGCTCAGTGTCCAGCCTCATCGCAACACTTCCCCCTCGAGAGAGTCGCGTGAGGAGGCTGGGCACGGGGGCTATGCTCAGGTCATGCCTAGCGCACGCCACCATGCCAGGTCCCTCGGACCTGGTCGTCGCGCCCCCCTCCCGAGCGGGACCTCGGTGAGGAAAGGTATGGAGGTCTGTTTGTACGTCAAGGGGGACTCCTGAGCATCGCGACTCAGGAGCCTAACTAGTCACATAGCCCCCCACCCCTTGGTCTCGTCCTGGTGATCCAGACGACCCAACGACGGTTGAGGTACGTGCAGGGCCGGGCCGGGCCCTGCTGACGCAGAACGCTAAGGCCCTACTCTCGCATCTCCTTCCCGCGAGTTGTTTGTACGTCAAGGGGGACTCCTGAGCATCGCTAGTCAGGAGCCTAACTGGTCACGTAACCCCTCACCCCTTGGTCTCGTCCTGGTGATCCGAACG
This sequence comes from Triticum dicoccoides, assembly GCF_002162155.2. Lineage (NCBI taxonomy): Eukaryota > Viridiplantae > Streptophyta > Magnoliopsida > Poales > Poaceae > Triticum > Triticum dicoccoides. The sequence goes on from NC_041392.1 coordinate 403,827,125, forward strand.
ACCGAACGGCGGCTGAGGTATGCGCGGGGTCGGGCCCTATCGACGCAGAACATCAAGCAAGTGGGAAGGAAATCGCAAAATCCTAGCAAATTATTACAAGAAGCGTTGTCTCTCAAAAAGCACAGACACAAAGTTTTAACGCCTCCACGAGGCATAGTGCATGTTGCAGGAAATAAAAATGGAAGAAGCGTTGCCAGCAAGCCTCTTCTTCAGCCTTGGGCGCTGCCATCGCCTGCAAGGAGTGCCCCGTCGTCGACAACATCGCCGTCACCTGTACATTTGGTTGTGGCTGTAGGCTCGGTGACGCCGTCAGTCGGGGGCACGGGGTCGATGGCGAGGAACTTCTGCAGCAGGGCCTCCACTTGGTCCTTCACGACTTTGGCGGCGGCGGTGCAGTGCTCCTCGTCCACAGGCTCAAGCAGGGCTCCGAAGTCGGTGCTGGGGTCGCGAAGATGGAGGTGGCTGAAGATGCGCATCATAGCTGAAGCGAAGAGCGCGGGGGCTTCCCCCTGCACCACGGGGCTGACTCCATCAACGATGCCCTCGAGCGCCGCGACAAGCTGGGGAAGCAGCTCGGCGGGGCCTTCCTCAGCAATCACCAATGGCTCCTTCAACCCCCTCCCGTAGAGTTCCTGCAATGCCTTGCGGGACCTCTCCTCAAGAGAATGGAAGGCGGCATGATCGTTGGCAAGGATTTTCACCTTGGCCTCCAACCGGACCTTCTCCTCCTCCACCTCCTTCTTCAGCTTCTCCAGGCGATCGCGCTTCGCGGCCTGCTCCCGTGCTGATTGCTCCAGCTCGGTGTCACGACCGGTGACCGCGTCTTCTCGAGCCATCAGCTCCTCCCGCGCCTCACGCTGACGGGCCTCGGCGGCACGCTCGCTGCGCAGGGTCTCCAGCTCGGCCTCCACTACCCGGCAGCGCTCCTTGGCAATCCCAGCATCCTTCAACGCCACGTCGCGGGCAGTCGCGGCCAGGCTAGCAACATGTTCACCTTCCTTGGAGGTCGCAACGGCATGGCTCCATGCCGCCCTGATGGACGCATCGGACCGCAGCCATCCCGAGATCAGCTCTAGGCGCCCCGACGCCAGGCGACGATCGGCGCCTTGGAGATCGTCGCGAAGTTGGGTCAACACGGAAAGAGCCTCCTCCAAAGCATCAGGCGAAGCAGAAGAATCAAGGCTAGTAATTTGATGGAAGGGGGAGGAGGCAGCACCGGCGCTAGGGTCAGCAAGCTAGCAGCAACAGAGGAGGCTGGGGGCCCCGGAGCCTTCGATGCTCGTCAGGCGAGCTGAGGGCGGGCGTCTTCAGAGCTGGCTTGACAACAGAGACCGCTTCCTCCTGAGTCTGGGCCCCCGAGTCTTGTGAGGATAACCCTACCACAGAAGCGCGAGGGCCATCACCGCCCTTCTGTGCCGGGGGTGGTGCGGCCACGCCAAGCTGCTGAGCTACGGGGACCACAGCTGTTTCCTTCTTCTTCTTCACCACCGGCATCGGCCTAGCCATTCCAAAGGGAGGCATCAAGATACTACAACAAGAGCAAAGAAGGAAGATCAGGGCAGCGCACTTACTGATCCACGGTGGTGTAATCTCTCGCCCTCTTCAGAAGCACCATGTGTCGGTGTCAAACCCAGCAGATCTCGGGTAGGGGGTCCCGAATTGTGCGTCTAAGGATCGATGGTAACTGGAGACAGGGGACACGATGTTTACCCAAGTTTGGGCCCTCTTGATGGAGGTAAAACCCTACTTCCTGTTTGATTGACTTTGATGAGTATAGGGGGTTACAAGAGTTGATCTACCACGAGATCGTAATAGCTAAACCCTAGATGTCTAGCCTATATGATTATGATTGCCTCTACAAACTAAGCCCTCCGGTTTATATAGACACTAGAGGGGGCTAGGGTTGTATAGAGTCGGTTTACAGAAAAGGGAATCTTCATGTCCGCACGCTAAGCTTGCCTTCCACGCCAAGGGGAGTCCCATCCGGACACGGGAAAAAGCCTTCCATCTTGTATCTTCACGGGCCGTGAGTCCGGCACATGTCACATAGCCCGGACGCCCGAGGACCCAGTAATCCAGGACTCCCTCAGTAGTCCCCGAACCAGTCTTCAATGACGACGTGTCCGGCACGCAAGTTGTCTTCGGCATTGCAAGGCGGGTTCCTCCATCGAATACTTCAAAGCATCTGAACTGAGGGGCCATATTCGGCCCTTACATCTTCGATCTTGGTAAGGTGAAGTCTTCGAACAGCTCGGTTTTCATTAAATGTCATACCCTTCGGCTTTTGTGCTTCCACCGCCTTAGCTTCCACGTGGCAAACGAATACGAACGGCCCAAACATTTTTACAGATAACCCCTCGACAGCGTACATAAGGTGTCTATTTAAGGAGATCAAATCTCAAATACCATTCCACACCAGGCGAGAATCCTTCAAACTTGCCTCAAGGAACCACGCAACCATGGCTAGCACTCCTAGTTCTTCCTCCCGCCCCAACAGTCCTCAAAAAGGCGATTGGGAGAGCTGCTGTGTATCCCATGCCCATTGACCAAGCTCTAGGTGCAGGGCTATCTCCCCCTGCAGATCTAGTCCCCGTTCGGGCAGGATTAACATCCTTTACTGGCGAGGCCCTGGCAGAAAATTTCCCGAATCCCTCAGAAGGGGAGCGAGTGTGCTTCGTGTCTTTTCTTTTGAGAGGCGTTGGATGTCCAATCCATCCTTTCCTCCGAGGTCTCATGGAGTACTATGGCCTTCAACTACACAATCTCACGCCGGACTCCATTCTGCACATCGCGGGTTTTGTCGCTTTTTGCGAGCTGTTCCTAGGCTACGAGGCCCATTTCGAGCTATGGAGGAAGCTTTTCTGCCTCGTACCTCGCTCCCAAAAGGGATCCATATTCGAGGTGGGCAGCGCCGAAGTATGGCGCATAGCCGGGACAAGATATCTGTTCGGCACTCCGAAAAAGGCATCCGAGGAGTGGCCCTCTAAGTGGTTTTATATTGAAGACGTCGTCCTCTCGGACCCAATCCGACGTGGCCTACCTGAATTTTCCCATGGCCCGCTAAGGAAACACCACAGCTGGTGCCCTCGGAGCTTCGAGGAGGAAGGCAGTGCGGAAGTCAAGAAGTTAATGGACAAGATAGAGGTACTCGCCCAGTCCGGACTGTCCATAATTGAAGTCGTGGCGATTTCCATAACGCACGGTGTCCAACCACTCCAATCCAGAGGACTCCCCATGTGGAACTACAACGGGGAGGATGATACATCCCGCTATGGGCGCAAGGGTCCGGATAACTTTACCGCCCTGGCCGCCATGTTGGCCGACCTTTATAAAGGGGAGAAAGAAGAATTCACTTGCCTCAAGTGCCGACATGGCTTTTCCATGTACAACCCCCTAGCTGGGTAAGCTTTCCCACACCTCGATCTTCTTCCCGAGTCACAGTTAGTCAATCTTAACCCGACATTTTTTACCAGGAATGCAGGAAGGTCACTGCGCGGATCTACAGCCCCGCTCCGCAGCCGTAGGACCATATCCGGGACCTGGATCCCGGATTCGAGGAGGATCCGGATATATCCATGGAGCTCAAGGAGGGGGTCTTTTATCAGGCGAGCTACGATGGCATGGAAATGGCCATCGAAGTCGATTACCCCGGCCTTCTTCCATCTTCCCATGCAAGTGCCCAGGGAGCATCTCCTCCAAAAGAGCCTTCCCATTGTGCCTCACCCACTGCACTGTCTCGTGCTTCAAAGGGGCGGCGCTCATCTCGCCACGCTGCATCGGGATCGTCCCTTAAAAAGGGGACGCTGACACAAGGCGGGTCTTCGAAAAGAAAGGCGGACGGTGATACTTCCAAGCCCCCACCTTCATAAAAAAGGTACAGTTTTCAATATGCCCTGTCGCAACCATACCGCGCTGTGACGTTTTCTACTGCGTTGTATTTTAGGAAGAGCATCCGTCGGACTATATCCGAAGATCCTGTTGGACATACGTCCGCCAATCCGACCCCGGACCCCGCCTCTAGGGCCAGAGTCGATACGGGTGCAATGTCGGATTGTTCTCTCTCCGGTGATTTGGATAATGTGTCCATCACCAATTTCGAAGTGGGGAGTGCCATGAACCATCGGCGCCGGCGGGCAGCCATGCGGGATCCTAATTTTACTAAAGAGGCATTCAATGCCTTCAGCTCGGCGGATGCCTATATCCGAGCTGCTCGGGATGGGCTTGCTGGAGCGACTTACCAGCTTTCAAAGGATATGCGGGTAAGATCATTTTGTGTGAATTTAATAGTCCTATATCAGTAGCCCCCGAGACTTGAAAAATGTTGAAGCAACTAATTTTAAGGATCGATATATAATCAGATACTCACAGAGAAGAACGACGTGCTCTCTCGGGAGCTGGAACAATGTCGGACCCTGCTAACTGTTGTTACCGCCGAACTGGAGAAGTCCAAGGAGGCATCGACTGGTAATGTCTCGTGCTGTCCAGAAAATATAATCATGTGCCAGTCATGCCTATTCAGATGAACACTATTTGCATGTGATGATGGCAGGATCGTCGGATTAGCTGAAAGAGAAACTAAAGGCCGCGCAGGCAGACAAAGAACATGCCGACAGGTAGGAGGCCGCTGGTCAACGCGTACTGACGCATACTAGGGACAAAAAGAACAAGCTGCGGGATGCCAATACTTAGCTCGGCGAAGAGCTGAAAGACATGCGAGCCTAGCTGGCGGACGCCCTAAAGGAGAACAAAAAACTGAGAGGCGGCATATTCAGTATGCCTTTTAACTTACTGACATATAGTTCGCTGATGCGAATCCTGACAGGTTTATTTCTGTAGGTGTGTTGATTGGGCGGCCCGAAGAAGAGGTGTCCGGATTTCAAAGCGACCTGCTACAAGAGCTGTCCAATGTGCACGAACGAGCGCGAAAGGCAATGAGAAGCATTGCTAAGGCTTTATGGTCAGTCGATTCTCCTCCAGGAAGTATGGAGGACCTCGTGAATTTATTCAAGGGAGCTCGGCGCCGTTTTGGGATATGGAAGATATCGGCATGCCGAGAAGGTACTCGGGAAGCCTGGGCCATGGTAAAAACACGGTACACTAGACTTGACCCCAATCATATGGCCTGGGTCGGACCTCGAGGATCGGACGGACAGGAAATTCTGGTCAGCCTGGTGTAGGACCAAGTGAAGGTGGCCGCCAAGTTCTCCCAACAAGATTGTAAACTAGACAGCCTGTTAGAGGGTCTAGAGGAAGAAGAAGTTTTTGAGTCTAAGTAGCAATGTAGTTTTGTCAACAAACTTGTCTCTAGTCGAATTTTTAAAACGATTGTCATGGCAGACTTTCTGCTTCGACCTCCGAAAACCCTAGGTTAAGAGTGTTTCCGAATACTATACCATAGGTAAAATCCAAAGTATGTTCGGAAACCAGGCAGTCCGGTCATCGTTACTTGAACAGACAAGTTGTATTCGGGGAGTTATTTTATATTACATTTGATTGTAAGAAACATCTTCCAGAGAGAATAGTTCCGTTAAGGGTTCCTTTCCCTAGGCTAGTATGCGGTTCTTTATGCATGCCAAAGCTGTGATGCTGAAAAATCACTGTATGCGTTTATACTCTGGGGTTTTGTAGTGCCACGAGGGCAGTTTGTCTTTTACTCACCGACCAATCATTCCCTTAAGAACACTAGCTTTCGGCTTCATCCGTCTGAGGTACATGTCCGGATGACCCGGCTGTAACAATCGCAGAGGTGCTCCCTTTATGCCCTAGCCGAACAAGCGGGAACATAGGGCATAAGCACAGGAGCGAGGCAACCCAGCTTGGCAAAAACTTAAGTCATAAAGGTGCATATAATGGTGAAGAAAAGACATATATGTATAGATGACACATATATGTGGCGAGCTTGATGCTCGAAAAATAATAACAAGAATAAGCTTCTTGTGAAAAGAAGCCCCCAGGTATTGTGGGGAAAGTACATTTGAGGATGTCTACCCTTCAGGCGTACGGTTTATTCGAACACGAGCTAGAAGTCGTATAGAAACGAGGCAAAAAAGGGAAAACTGTAAAAAGGAGAAAAGACAGAACGAGAAAAAAGGTATATGTGCGGACTTAGGCGTAGAATCTTCGGAGCCTTGCGGCATTCCATGGGTTTGGCTCCAAGCGATTGTCCGAAGCATTGCGAAGACGATAGGCTCCTCCAGTGAGAACTTCATCTATAATGAAGGGACTCCCATTTGGGCTTGAGCTTGTCCTTTTTCTTTTCTGGTAGGCGTAAAACTAGTTAACTGACATTGTAGGTCTTTGCCCGTACTTCTTTGCTTTGGTATCGTCGAGCCTGCTGTTGATAGAATGCGGAACAGGCCTTTGCGACATCACGCTCCTCCTCCAGGTCTTCCTACCAATCGAGCTCGGCTTCTCTCTCTTCATACATGCGCACTCGAGGTGAGTCATGAATAATGTCGCAAGGCAAGACTGTCTCTGCACCGTACACCATGAAAAAGGGTGTATATCCGATCATGCGATTGGGCGTGGTCCGCAACCCCCAGAATACGGAATCAAGTTCCTCGACCCAGTGTTTGTCTGATTCTTGCAGAGATCGCACTAGTCTGGATTTGATGCCGCTCATTATCATGCCGTTAGCCCGTTCGACCTGACCGTTTGTCTGAGGGTGGTATACGGAGGCGTAATCATTCTTGATGCCCAAGTTGGCGCACCAAGTTTTCACCTCGTCGGTTGTAAAGTTAGAGCCATTGTCAGTAATAATACTGTGCGGGACACCGTAACGGTGTATGACGCCGGATATGAAGTCTATCACCGGTCCAGCTTCAGCCGTTTTAACTGGTTTGGCTTCTATCCACTTAGTGAACTTGCCGACCATTACCAACAAGTATTTATTCTTATGGCTTCCCCTCTTTAAGAGGTACGACCATATCGAGCCCGCAGACTGCAAAGGGCCAAGTAATGGGGATTGTTCGGAGGGAAGTGGGTGGCATATGGCTTTGGTTAGCGAAAAGCTGGCATCCAACGCAGCGTTGCATGAGGTCTTGTGCATCTACCCGGGCTGTGGGCCAAAAGAAACTCGTGCGGAAGGCTTTACTTACAATGGCCTGGGTTGCAACATGATGGCCGCCAAGACCAGCGTGTATTTTAGCCAAGACCTGCCGTCCCTCGTCTTCGGAGATACATCGTTGAAGGACCCCGGTAGTACTTTTCTTGTACAGTTCTCCTTCATGAACTTTGTAGGCTTTTGAACGTCGAACGATGCGACGGGCCTTAGTCTGATCCTTAGGGAGCTCATTCCTAGTGAGGTAGGCAAGGAAAGGCTCGGTCCATGGGGCAATTGCAGCCATTATTTCATGGGCCGATGGTGTTATTTCGGTGCCTGAGCCCCTAATGATATCGGGACTGTGTTCGGAATCAGGGGGTATGATCGGCTTTGGGTCGGTGCTCCTGTTCTCATCCTGGCACACCATGGATGGCTTGAAGAGCCTTTCCACAAAGGTGTTAGGCGGGATGGGGTCGCGTTTAGTGCCCATGCGAGCAAGGGTGTCCGCGACTTGATTACTATCTCGAGCCACGTGACGAAACTCGAGACCCTCAAACCGAGCTGATATTTGGAGTACGGTGTTGCGGTAAGCCAACATCTTCGGATCTTTTGCGTCAAAGTCTCTGTTTATTTGGGATATTGCGAGGTTGGAATCCCCACGCACCTCAAGGCGTTGTATGCCCATGGAGACAGCCATCCGGAGACCATGCAATAGGGCCTTGTATTTGGCTGCATTGTTAGAGTCTGTATCCAGTATTTGGAGCACGTAACGAACTATGTCTCCTATGGGGGATGTCAAGACGACACCAGCCCCCAGTCCGGCTAACATTTTAGAGCCGTCAAAGTGCATCACCCAGTTGGAATACTTGTCGTACTCTTTAGGGAGTTCGGCCTCTGTCCATTCGGCGACGAAGTCAGCCAACACCTGAGATTTAATGGCTCGACGTGGTTTGTATGTTATTTCAAATAGTAGGAGATCAATGGCCCATTTGGCAATCCTGCCGGTGGCGTCCCGGTTGTTTATAATATCATTGAGTGGTACTTCGGAAGCCACCGTGATTGAGCACTCTTGGAAGTAGTGTCGTAGCTTGCGGGATGCCATAAAGACCGCATATGCTATCTTCTAATAATGCGGGTATTGGGATTTGCATGGTGTAAGGACCGTCGATACGTAATATACTGGTTTTTGGGGTGGGAATTGAAGGAAATATGCCCTAGAGGCAATAATAAAGTTGTTATTTATATTTCCTTATATCATGATAAATGTTTATTATTCATGCTAGGATTGTATTAACCAGAAACTTAGTACATGTGTGAATACATAGACAAACAAAGTGTCACTACTATGCCTCTACTTGACTAGCCTGTTGAATCGAAGATGGTTAAGTTTCATAACCATGGACATGAGTTTCCTAACCATAGAGAATGATGTGATTGACTTGACTCATTCCGTTAGCTTACCACAATGATCGTTTAGTTTGTTGCTACTGCTTTCTTCATGACTTATACATATTCCTCAGACTATGAGATTATGCAACTCCCGAATACCGGAGGAACACTTTGTGTGCTACCAAACATCACAACGTAACTGGGTGGTTGTAAAGGTGCTCTACAGGTGTCTCCGATGGTACTTGTTGAGTTGGCATAGATCGAGATTAGGATTGTCACTTCGATTGTCGGAGAGGTATCTCTGGGCACTCTCGGTAATGCACATCACTATAAGCCTTGCAAGCAATGTGACTAATGAGTTAGTTGCGGGATGATGCATTACAAAACGAGTAAAGAGACTTGTTGGTAATGAGATTGAACTAGGTATTGAGATACCGACGATCGAATCTCGGGCAAGTAACATACCGATGACAAAGGGAACAATGTATGTTGTTATGCGGTTTGACCGATAAAGATCTTCGTAGAATATGTAGGAACCGATATGAGCATCCAGGTTCCGCTATTGGTTATTGACCGGAGATGAGTCTCGGTCATGTCTACATAGTTCTCGAACCCGTAGGGTCCGCACGCTTAACGTTCGGTGACGATCGGTATTATGAGTTTATGTGTTTTGATGTACCTAAGGTTGTTTGGAGTCCCAGATGAGATCAGGGACATGACGAGGAGTCTCGAAATGTTCGAGACGTAAGGATCGATATATTGGAAGGCTATATTCGGACATCGGAAAGGTTTTGAGTGGTTCGAGTATTTTATCGGAGTACCGGAGAGTTACGGGAATTCGCCGGGGAGTATATGGGCCTTATTGGGCTTTAGGGGAGAGAGAGAGGGGCTACCTAGGGCAGGCCGCGCGCCCCCCAAGGCCTAGTCCGAATTGGACTAGGGGGAGGTGCGGCGCCTCCTTCTTCCTTCTCTTCTCTCTTCCCCTTCCTTCTCTCCTACTCCTACTACTTGGAAGGGGGGATCCTACTCCCGGTGGGAGTAGGACTCCCCAGGGCGCGCCATAGTAGAGGGCCGGTCCTCCCCCTCCTCCACTCCTTTATATACGGGGGAGGGGGCACCCAATGGACACACAAGTTGATCATTGATCTTTTAGCCTTGTGTGGTGCCCCCCTCCACCATAATCCACCTCGGTTATATCATAGCGGTACTTAGGCGAAGCCCTATTCCGGTAGCAACATCATCACCATCATCACACTGTCCTGCTAACGAAACTCTCCCTCAAAGCTCTACTGGATGGTGAGTTCACGGGACGTCACCGAGCCGAACGTGTGCAGATCACGGAGGTGTCGTACCTTCGGTGCTAGATCGGTCGATCGTGAAGACGTACGACTACATCAACCGCGTTGTCATAACGCTTCCGCTTACGGTCTACGAGGGTACGTAGACGATACTCTCCCCTCTCGTTGCTATGCATCACCATGATCTTGTGTGTTCGTAAGAATTTTTTGAAATTACTGCGTTCCCCAACAGGAATTTATTTCCTTCCTCTTCTCGTTCGACGACGAGCACCGCACTCACCACCATGGTGAGTTGTTGATATGTAAAGCAACATTGGTTCGCCGACATTTGGTACGGCCGGGATGGGGTTGCTTGCTAGCATAGTTTTTATTTCCTCCAGCCCGGCTGTTGTAGCATCCGTCCACACAAAGTGGTCGGTGCGTCGGAGCAGGCGATACAGTGGCAACATCTTTTCTCCTGATCTGGAGATAAAGCGTCTCAAGGCTGCCACGCACCCGGCTAGTTTTTGGACCTGCTTGAGGTTGGTCGGTGTTGCCAATTGTGACAAGGCTCGAATCTTGGCCGGGTTTGCTTTGATTCCCCTATTGGAGACAATAAACCCAAGTAATTTGCCGGCGGGAATGCCGAAAACGCACTTTTCAGGATTGAGCCTTATGTCATATGTTCGGAGGTTGTCGAATGTGAGGCGTAAGTTGTCCTCCAATGATTCAACATGCTTGGTTTTGATGACTACGTCATCTACATATGCCTCCATAGTCTTGCCGATTTGTTTTTCCAGGCATGTTGGAATCATGTGTTGGTAAGTGGCGCCGACGTTTTTGAGCCCGAAAGGCATATTGTTGAAGCAGAAAGGCCCATACGGGGTGATGAATGCCGTTGCGGCTTGGTCGGTTTCCTTCATATTAATTTGATGGTATCCAGAGTATGCGTCGAGGAAACATAGTGAATCGTGTCCCGTGGTTGCATTGATAATCTGGTCGATGCGAGGTAGTGGGAAGGGGTCCTTAGGGCAGGCCTTGTTAAGGTCTTTCAAATCGACACACAGGCGCCAGGATTTATCCTTCTTTGGTACCATGACCAGGTTTGCTAGCCAGTCCGGATGTGTGATCTCTCTGATAAACCCGGTTTCGAGTAGTTTGGCTAGCTCCTCCCACATAGCCTGTCATTTGGGTCCGGAAAATCACCGGAGCGTTTGCTTGACCGGCTTGTATCCCTTTAGTATATTGAGACTATGTTTGGCCAGGGCGCGTGGGAATCCTGGCATATCCGAGGGGTGCCAGGCGAAGATGTCCCGGTTCCCGCACAAGAACGTGCGTAATGTGACGTCGGCCGTCGGGTCCAGCTGTGCCCCAATGGAAGCTGTTTTCTTGGGATCCGTCGGGTGGACTTGAAATTTGACTATTTCGTCAGTTGGCTTGAAAGAGGTGGATTTGGGCCTTTTGTCAAGAATTACGTCGTCCCTATCCACTGTGGAACCCAGTGCGGTGAGTTCCTCGACCGCTAGGGCTTCAGACAATGCCTCAGAGGCCAGGGATGCGGTTTTATTTTCGGCACGGAGTGCTATGTATAGATCACTGGAGATAGTGATAACACCATTGGGCCCGGGCATTTTGAGTTTCATATACTCGTAATGAGGTATAGCTTGAAAGCATGTGAATGCATCTCGCCCTAACAGGGCATGATATCCGCTGTTAAAAGGAGCCACCTGGAAGATTATCTCTTCGTACCTATAGTTTTCTGGTGTGCCGAATACCACATCAGCTTTATTTTCCCCGAGCATCTTGCTTCCCTATTGGGAATGATTCCCCTGAAGGATGTATTGCTTTGCTCTATGCGACTCCTGTCCATTTGCATTTTATTGAGTGTGTCCTCGTAGATGAGGTTCAGTCCGCTGCCACCATCCATTAGCACTTTGGTGAGCCGAAAACCATCCACAATTGGGCTGAGGACCAGAGCGGTTGGTGCCCGGACTGAGCGGGATCTTGGTTCGTCATCGGCATTGAAAGTAATTGTTGTGTCGTTCCAAGGGTTTATTGCTGCTACATGGCAGACTTCGGCAAGGTTGCGAAGCGCCCGTTTGCGCCGGTTATTTGAAGAGAAGGTCTCGAAGACTGTGAGTACTTCGGGATCGTGTTCCGAAGAGTACCTTTTTGGTGTAGTGTTGGTGAGGATACCCTCGCCGCTCTTGGCCACCTGCCAGAGTATCCAACATGCCCGTAGGCTGTGCATTGGTTCGGTGCTCGATGTCATGTGTATTTGACAGGGCCTGTCGAGCCATTCTTCGAAGACGGTTTTGTGGCCCGTAAAGGGCTTGAATTTCTTGTCCACGGGATGATGATTAGGTTCCCCGTGAGGGTGCGCCCTTTTGCCCATGCGGGAGATGGCTTAAAGGCTTGCGGTTCCCAACGGGCTGTCTGAGTTTTCCAGGTGCTTTCCATTGTGCAGTACTTTTGTACTATGCGTGTGTCGGATTTCGGGTTCCGGCAGACCCTTGAGGTTCGAACACTGGGGTGCGCGCGGAGATTTCGCCTCCTACCTACCTGCACCCCTCCGCCATGCTTGGATCTAAACTAAGGAAAGGACAACAGGGTTTATACTGGTTCGGGCCACCGTTGTGGTGTAATACCCTACTCCAGTGTGTGGTGTGTGGATTGCCTCTTGGGCTGATGATGATGAATAATACAAGGAAGAATAGCCTCGCGAGGGTCTGTTCTTGGCTGGGGGCGATGAACTGCTCGGAGGAGTTCAGTCACCTTTCTCTCTCTCTCTCTCTCTCTCTCTCTCTCTCTCTCTCTCTCTCTCTCTGCTCTCCTCTGACCGACCCTTCTAACGAGCCTCTTCCTTCCTCCTCTTGGTCGTCCTCCCCCTCCTCTATGTGGGTGGCTGGTCCTATTTATAGAGGCCCTGGTCCTCTCCCCAAATATTGAGCGGGAAGGGAGCCAATAATGGCGGGCTAATTTGAAGGGGGACAGCAAGTATCAGCTATCCTGACAAAAGTAGTCTTCGCCTGCGCAAAGCTCTGGTGATGACGCCGTCTTGGGCTCCATGGTGACCTCCGTCTCGTAGTCCTCCTGGTCTTGGTCTCGTTGCACCGAAATGGCAACCTTTACCTGATGCCTCGGTACTCCATGGCTGCGCTTGCCCTTTTTGCACCAAAGAGGAAAGGAGGACGCTGCGCGGGCTGGCACCCGCCTGGCGCCCTGAGTTGTCATGGCTTGCGTCATGGGCACCTCGTGAGGTACCCCGCCTTGATCTCTCCGCCTCCTTGTGAGCCAGCCTGACGAGGCCGTGCCTGAGGAAGCTCCGCGTCGTCCGCCCCGCGAGGCTTGGCCCCTCGCGAGGGTCTTGGGTTTGTGTTGGTGAAGATGGGCCGTGCTGGGCCCCCCTTTGAGCCACGTCGCAGGCCGCAGGCAGGCAAGTCTGGGGACCCCCGTTCCCAGAACACCGACAGTAGCCCCCGGGCCCAAGGCGCGCCCGGACTTGGCCGTGCAGGGAGGCGGAAGGTCCAGAGCGAAGCGCCGCGGGCCCTAACAGCCTGCGGCCTTGGGCGCCGCGTGGCGGTTGACTGGACGTGGGCGTCTCAGTAACCGCGCGAGTTGATAAAGGAGTGGCATCCGCCTAGGCCCTGCTTCTTGCTTTCTCTGGTTGCTGCTCAGATCCCCTTTCTTGCACCTCTCCTTCCTTCCTCCGAGATTTCCAGATCTGCTCTGACCGCGCGGCCTAGGGAGCCATGGCGCCTCGTCAGCCCCCGGCCGCAGCTTGGTACTCGTCTGCCCTGGACTCGCCGAACGTGTCGGAGGCGGGCCTTGCCCGGTTGCGCCGGATGGCGAAGGCGTGGGGCATCGACGGGGAGAAGGTGTTCAAGGCCGGCTCCGCCACCCCTGAGGGTCAAAGGAGCACCTTCTATCCGCTCTTCGTAAGTGCCATTGTTGTTGGCCTGGTGCTTCCCTTCTGCGAATTCTTCTTCTCTGTCCTCCGCCATTACAAGCTACAGGCTCTGCATCTCCATCCCAACTCCGTCCTTCTCCTGGCAATCTTTGCTTATTATTGCGAAGCACATGTTGGGGTGCAGCCCTCAGTGGCCTTGCTGCGCCACTACTTCTACCTCCGGACCTCTCGTGGGACCGCTTCCGCGTGCGCGAGCTTCGTCGCGTCTCGTGGCGCCATTGCCATCTCGAACTCTGGGAAGAGGATTGAGGGCTTCAGGAGCAAGTGGATCTTGGTGGATGCCGGGCGCATCCACCCTCGGCTGATCCTGCCCACGGAGCAGCCCACGAGCTCTAGCGACTGGGGTCGAGCGAAGCTCACGGATCCCCGTGCGAAGATGGTGTTGGAGAAGATGGATGCGGATCTGAGGCCGACCGACATGGCGGCGGCGAAGCTGACCGGCGAGTCGCTGCTGAGGGAGTTCCTGGAGCACCGGCTGGCTCCGATTCGGCAGTACTCGCTTCCAATGTGGAGGCCCCGTCCGAACCCCGCGGCCTTGGCCGCCGGAGACCTGGCTGCGGTTCTCCAATCTCTGGTCGGGGGTAATGTGGCGAGGCTGGAGGGCGCTCCTACGCCCTTGTTCCTCCGCATCGACTGGGAGCGGGTGGTGAAGTCCATGCCCGTCTTCAACGGGGATGGGCCAGTGCCCCTGGAAGCTCCCGAGGAACCGGTGGACGTGCCCTCCGGCGACTCCAGCGAAGAGGAAGAGGAAGGGGAGCGCGGAAAAGGGCCTGACTCCGAGGCGACTGACGGAGAGTCGAGGGCTCCCCTCCCCCGGCGCAGGTCCCGCGTTCTCTGCCTCTCTCCGAATGATGACGACGAGGATGACGACGAAGACGACGACGAGCAGGACGGCGGGAGCTCGCCCCCGATCCCGAAGAAGGACAGGACCGGGCTGATCTCCCGCGGGTCTCCCCCGGCCCCGGGGCGAACCGCAGACGCACCTTCCGCCTCCAAGCTTCCCGAGGTTGACCCTTCCAGCCGGCTTTCAGGCTTCAAATTTGGCCGGAGGCCGCTTGAGCTCACTGGCGACGACCCGTAAGCATTCGATTCTTGTCTTTATCTCTTGCTCTGCTTCTGAGGCTTGACGTCCACATCTTTGGATAGGTTGACGCCCGCAGCAAAGAAGCCGAAGGGGGCTCCCGAGGTTCCATCCATGGCGGCGCTTCTGCCCGCGAAGGAAGGTGACCGTGACGCACAGGCTTCTCCTGCCCGGTCGTCCTCGCGAGGTCTGGCTGAGCCGGCTGGGGCGAGCTCAGCCCCCGCGGCCCAAGTGGCTCCCGAGGTGCTCTTGCCTGCCGCCGCCACTACAGCTGTCGGTGCGCGGCAGACTCCGCCTCAGGATGATGCGGCTGCGCTGCCGCCTTCTCCTTCTACTCCACCGGCCGCTATTTCTCCGACTCCTCCTACCGTTCTGGATCGTGCTGTTGCTGAGCTGGACCGACTGCGGCAGGATCTTCTTAGCACCGACCCCCGCTTGGTGGCCGGGCGTTTGGAGCTGGCTTCTGGATGGGTTCGCTCCGACGCCTCGATTCGGGCAACTGGTCCAGGCCTCGACGGCATGCAACAAGGAGAAGTAGGCCATCCTGGAGGCGAAGGCTGCCCGCGATGCAGCCTTGGGGGAGGTGGTCGACGTCCGCGGTCGCTGCAAGGCGCTAGAGGACGAGCTGCAAGGCCTGCGGGATCGGCTCGCGGAAGAGGTCCGCCTTCGCCAAGAGCAGGAAGAAGGCGTGAAGGCTCGCGAGGCAGCCGTCGAGGGCCAGGAGGCCAAGCTCAGGAAGCGTCGCGACCGCCTAGGCGCGCTGGAGCAGGAGTTGGGGGCGTGGAAGGCCGAGCTGGACGGCAAGGCCCTGGTTCTTGCCGAGGACGGCGCGGCCTTCACGGAGTTGGAGGCGAAGGCTCGCTCCTCGCTGAGGACGCTTTACGACAGCGGCCTGGAGAGCCCGCTGGCTGGCGCCGAGGACGGCCCTGCCAAGCTGCTTCCTTTCCTGGTTCACGCTCTTGAAGATGTCGCCCTTGGCCCTGGCCCCACGGCCAAGGCCGAGGCACGTGTCCTGTCTTCTGCAGCACTGACGCGGGTCCTCACCCACATCTACCTTCGCGATCCTGGTGTCGACCTCGACAGCCTGCTGGAGCCAGTGAGCGGTGAGCGTGCCGCTGCCGCTACCGAGGCGGTGAAGGGTCGCGCGGAGGCTCTGCTGGGGAAGTTCCGGGCCTTCAGCACCAAGCCGGAGCAAGGCGCCGCCGACCCCGCTTCTCCGTGAGGCGAACCCGCTCCGCGCTGCTCCCCCGCCGCCAAGTGACTCCGTCGTGGCTCCTGTCCTGCTTTTAATTCCTGCACACGTATCATGCCTCGGGGAGGCGTTTAAACTTGCGTTTGGCATTGAAATAACAGTGTGGACTGTAATATTTGCTTTTGAATTCCTTGAAATTAGCATTTTTCCTTCCTACTTGCTTACGTTCTACGCCGGCAGAGCCCGGCCCCGCGCGTACCTCACCCAGCAATAGTCCCGACCGGAAACCAGGACGGGACCAAGGAGTGAGGGGCTACGTGACAAGTTAGGCTCCTGAGTCGGGATGCTCAGGAGTCCCCCTTGGCGCACGAACAACAAGTAGGGAGGTGTGATGCGGGCGGATCCACCGTTCTACGTCTGCAGAGCCCGGCCGCGCGCGTGCCTCACCCAGCGATGGTCCCGACCGGAAACCAGGACGGGGCCACGGAGTGAGGGGCTACGTGACCAGTTAGGCTCCTGAGTCGCGATGCTCAGGAGTCCCCCTTGACGCTCAAACGGCCTTCGTACCTTGGCTCCGCTCGGGGAGAGACGCGCGATGAACCATGCCCGGGGGGACCTGGTCGGGCGGCGTGCGTCCGGGTGTGACCTAGGCGCAGCCCCCATGCCCAGCCCCCTCGCGCGGCACTCCCGAGGGGAGGCGTTACGATGGGGCTAGACACTGAGCTCTGGGCTCCCTGAGGTTGATGCGGCCCGGGGGCCACCCTCAGTTGTTTATCACCAGCGCGGAGCATAGTGTATGTGTACGGGCATAGCCGCTCCTCGGCAGTGTCGTCAGCCAGCACGGAGCATGGTGCTTCCACTGGTACGTGGGAGGGGGGCCCCTCCAGGAGGAGCCCCTGGGGCGTGTACAGCCCCGCCCTGACACGTGGTTGGCACGTAGGGCCTGACGAGGTGTATCTGGGCACCCGTGAGCCAGCGCGGGACTCACGGGGCCCTACCTCTAGGCGGGTTGCCCCTGGCACTGGGCCTTATCTTGTGATGTGTCCCTGCAAATTTGGTTAGATGTCGGCACTCTACGTCCTCGGGTCCCGGCCCTCGAGCTGGTCTCAGCCGTCGCTGGTATGCCAGGTCGTGATGCCATGGACACCAATAAGAGCCCTGAGTCGCGATGCTCAGGTGCCCCCCTTTAACGTGCAAGTGGTCGGCATGGAGGATAAGAGGTGCCGTGGACCGGCATCAAATAATCAAGCATGGTGGGTCTAACGCATGATCGGAAATAAACGCAAATGGGATACATGCCACTAGGCCTGGCCCGAGCGGCTTGGGGATCATGCAGCCTGAGGGGCGCCCCCAACAAGGTAAGCTAACAACATGGAATAAAGGGATACACACCGCAGGGACGGACCCACACGGCCTGGGAATAATGCAGCCCTGGGGGCGCTCCCAGCTGGAAGTAAAACTCGAAAGATGTCACCTGATGATGTTGAGGACGAAGGGGTGTTGGTGTAGCAGGCTCGGGAGGCTGCGGGAGCTGATCCTCACGAGCCCCCAGGCCCAGGGGCCTCGGGAGGCTCCGGAGGCGCTGGCGGCACCTCGCGGGCCATCTCCATCTCTGCCAGGGCTGCGGAACGCCTGGCCTCTCGTGCCTCCGTGATGCCCCTCATGAGGCGCTGGTACGCGTCAGCCGCGTTCGGCAAGCCGTAAGGCATGCGAACGTAGCTGTGGGGTGGAGCTGCCCAGCGCCCCACTCGCGAGGGCCAGAGGCGCTCCAGAGAGACGACTCGGTTGAGCCTTGGTATGTCGATGCAGACGCGCAGCCCACCATCCTCGCCTGGATGGGGGGCCACTGCTGGTAGGCGGCGGGCGCTCATAAATCTTGACTCCTGTAGCTCCTGAATGGCCTTGCTGACGAACTCTTGTGGGTCTGGATCTCCTTGCCTTGCTCCTTCTTGAGGGAAACGTGCTTCAAAACACGCCTCCATGTGGTGCCCAAGCGCCTCCCTCGTGACCCTAGCTAGGTCGGTGGCCCTCCAAGGGAGAGCCCCCGAACCCTTCCCGGGGAGGGTGCCGGGCGCGCTTTCCTATGCGATGGAAGGAGGCTCCCCCTAGGCAGGAGCGGGCCCTGAGGGGCCTGCCTCCTGAGGGGCCGGGCCGGACGATGTCTTCTTCTTCTTGGGGGCGGTCTCGGGAAGCCTCCTGCTTCCGCGATCCGGGTCTTCTAGTGATGAGGCCTGAAAGGCTCGTTCCAGGGAACACACCGCGTCCTTCTCTTCACAGGGCACCGTGATGAATCCGCCACTTCCTGGCATCTTGAGGACGTTGTAGCCGTGGTGAGTCACGGACATGAACTTGGCCAGCGCCGGGTACCCAAGGATGGCGTTGTACGACAGGCGAATGTGAGCGACGTCGAAGTCGATGAGCTCAGTGCGGTAGTTGTCGCGTGCCCCGAAGGTGACAGGGAGGCGGACCTGCCCAATCGGGACCGTGGAGCCGTCGGTGATACCAGAGAAGGGCTTTGTTGGCTGAAGCTGGCTGTAGGGCACTTGGAGGTTGTTGAACGTCTCCACGGACAGGACGTTGAGCCCTGCCCCGCCATCGATGAGGGTCTTGGTGACCACCACGTTGCTGATGATTGGGGAACAAAGATCGGGAGGACTCTGGTTGTTGCCGCACACTTGAGCTGATTTGCTGAGCTGAACGTGATGGCGCACGCCGACCACCTGAGAGGGCGTGTGGCTTCGAGTCTGGGGAGTACTGCGTTCACTTCACGGGCGAATTGCTTGAAGATGCGCTGAGAGGCTGGGGCTTGAGCTCTGCCCAGGATGCATGCGATCGCGCGCGGCTCCTGGAAGCCCCCAGCCTCCTTGTCCTGATGGCGGTCCTCGTTTCTCCTTGGCTGCGACGGCGGCGGTGGGAGGCCTGCGTTGCCTAGCGGGCGATCCTCGCGAGGCTGATCCCTCCAGTCTCCCTCGCGAGGCTGATCCCTCCATCCTCTCTCGTGAGGCGGGTCTTGCCAGTGATCCTTGCGAGGTTGGTCGCGCCACCCTTGGTGCGGCCCACGGTCTTCCCAGCGTCTTGCGTTTCTTCCTCCTCCCCGACCATAGCCCCGGTCACCGCGGTCGGGGCGTCGGCCGATCCTTCCTTCATGCACGGCTCGGAGTTCTTGGCATTCGTTGGTGTTGTGGGTGTGGAGGTCGTGGTACACGCAGTACCGGCTGCCCATGGGAGGTTCGGGCTGATCTCTGCCCCGCTTGGTGTCTGGTTCTACCACGAGCACTATAGCCCCCTTGCGCTTCACATCCTTGGCCTTGAGCTTCTTCTCTTCTGGGTCAGCGGCAGGCAGCTCGAGGAGGGAGAGACGCCCCTCCTCAGCCCTGGCGCACTTGTTTGCCAAGTTGAACAGCTCCAAGGAAGTGCACAGGTCTTCATGCATCGCCAGCTCCTCCTTCATCTTGACGTCGCGCACGCCATCGTAGAAAGCTGAGATGATGGCCTCCTCAGTCACCTTGGGGATCTTGAGGCGTGCGTTGTTGAAGCGCTGGATGTACTTCTGCAGGGTTTCCCCGGGTTGTTGCTTGACTCGGCGCATGTCGCTCACGGCGGGTGGCCGGTCGCGAGTACCTTGGAAGTTGGCGATGAAGCGGGTGCGCATCTCTTTCCAGGAGGAGATTGTGCTTGGAGCCAGGTTCAGGAGCCAGGTGCGGGCCCCGTCCTTGAGCGCCATGGGAAACCAGTTCGCCATGACCTTCTCGTCTCCGTTGGCAGCTTCGATGCCTAGCTCGTAGAGCTGGAGGAACTCCACAGGGTCGGCACGGCCGTGCCGTCGTAGCGAGGAGGCAGGTCTAGTTTGAACTTGTCGGGCCACGCGATGCTGCGTAGTTCGGCGGTGTAGGCGCGGCAGCCTGCTGTGGCCACGGGAGGCCTTGGGTGACGGAGAGCCTGGTCTTGCATGTCCCCACGCCTGGAGCAGGGGATGGTCGCGATGTGCTGGAGCAGGGAGCGCCCGGGCAGCTTCTGGTGGGCGAGGGGCTTCTTGGCAGCTCTATGCTTGCTGTGCTGGCGCCTGACGGAGCGGATTCCGCCCAGGGGCCATGCGCCTTGGAGCCATGGCGTCTTCTTGAGGAGGAGGCGGCCGGGGCGCCGCCGGAGCCTCTTCGCCCGCGCGGGGCGGGGTGCGGTGCAGCGGAACAAACGGCGCGGAAGAGCCCCCTGCAGCGCGGACGAGCTCAGCGATGCGGTCAAGCCATTCCTCGTAGACGTCGTCGACGGGACCGTAGCGCAGGAGCTCGTTTGCTGCGATGAGTGCAGCCCGAGCCTCCATGGGCGCGCGGAGCGCGCGGGACGAAGATCCAGCTGGGGCGAGCGAGGGAGTTGCGGTGCGGCCGTCTTGCCGCACGGACGGATGCTGGGACGATGCTTGCCGCTCGTCCCCCGCCGGTCCGGTGGCGGCGTTGACGGCAGGTGACGGGGAACGGCGTGGATGCCCGTCGACAGGGTTCGTCTGGGCGACGCGGGAAGCGAGTGCGGCCCGGCGCTCGGCGCGGGCCCGACGAGCGTCAGACATGGGCGTGACGGTCGGAGGAGAACGGGGCGGTGGAAGACGAATTCCGGCGCACCCCTACCTGGCGCGCCAAATGTCGGATTTCGGGTTCCGGCAGACCCTTGAGGTTCGAACACTGGGGTGCGCGCGGAGATTTCGCCTCCTACCTACCTGCACCCCTCCGCCATGCTTGGATCTAAACTAAGGAAAGGACAACACAAGAGACACAGGGTTTATACTGGTTCGGGCCACCGTTGTGGTGTAATACCTTACTCCACTGTGTGGTGTGTGGATTGCCTCTTGGGCTGATGATGATGAACAATACAAGGAAGAACAGCCTCGCGAGGGTCTGTTCTTGGCTAGGGGCGATGAACTGCTCGGAGGAGTTCAGTCACCTTTCTCTCTCTCTCTCTCTCCTCTCCTCTGACCGACCCATCTAACGAGCCTCTTCCTTCCTCCTCTTGGTCGTCCTCCCCCTCCTCCTCTATGTGGGTGGTTGGTCCTATTTATAGAGGCCCTGGTCCTCTCCCCAAATATTGAGCGGGAAGGGAGCCAACAATGGCGGGCTAATTTGAAGGGGGACAGCAAGTATCAGCTATCCTGACAAAAGTAGTCTTCGCCTGCGCAAAGCTCTGGTGATGACGCCGTCTTGGGCTCCAAGGTGACCTCCGTCTCGTAGTCCTCCTGGTCTTGGTCTCGTTGCACCGAAATGGCAACCTTTGCCTGATGCCTCGGTACTCTGCGGCTGCGCTTGCCCCCTTTGCACCAAAGAGAAAAGGAGGACGTTGCGCGGGCTGGCACCCGCCTGGAGCCCTGAGTTGTCATGACTTGCGTCATGGGCACCTCGTGAGGTACCCCACCTTGATCTCTCCGCCTCCTCGTGAGCCAGCCTGACGAGGCCGTGCCTGAGGAAGCTCCGCGTCGTCCGCCCCGCGAGGCTTGGCCCCTCGCGAGGGTCTTGGGTTTGTGTTGGTGAAGATGGGCCGTGCTGGCCCCCCTTTGAGCCACGCCGCAGGCCCGCGGGCAGGCAAGTCTGGGGACCCCCGTTCCCAGAACGCCGACAGCATGCCAAATCTGCGAAGTGCAAGACACGACGGTGATTGAGGGCATTAAGGATTCCCTCGACCATACAGTTGTTGCGAAATACTCAAATTGTTTCGTCATCGCAGTAGTCTTTTTATCTTGTTTTTGACAAGGAGGAATCTAGCCCACAAGTGATGGACTGTTTCCCGAGGCTACTGCCGCACATACATTAGGTCGCGTATGTCCGAAGGGCCGGAGTTTCTTGGAGAATATTGCTTGTGGTGGGTGGGCGGGCTCTAATTCGCACCTTGACCTGCTGTGGAATCCGAAGCTTGGGAAATTTCCGAGGTTACCTGTTGGGGAACGCAGTATTTCAAAAAAATTCCTACGATCACGCAAGATCTATCTAGGGATGCATAGCAACGAGAGGGGAGAGTATGTCTACATACCCTCATAGACCTAAAGCGGAAGTGTTAAGAAACGCGGTTGATTTAGTCGAACATCTTTGCGATCCAACCGATCAAGTACCAAACACATGGCACCTCCGCGATCTGCACACGTTCAGCTTGGTGACGTCCCTCGTACTCTTGATCCAGTTGAGGTCGAGGGAGTGTTTCGTCAGCACGACGGTGTGTTGACGGCGATGATGAAGTTACCGGCACAGGGCTTCGCCTAAGCACTATGACGATATGATCGAGGTGTGTATCTGTGGAGGGGGGGACCGCACACGGTTAAAACAATTGTCAACTTATTCTATGGGGTGCCCCTTCCCTCGTATATAAAGGAGGGGAGGAGGGGGCCGGCCGGCCTCATGGTGCGCCCCCAAGGGGGGATTCCTACTCCTACTAGGAGTAGGTTTCCCCCCTTTCCTAGTCCTAATAGGAGGGGGAAGGAAGGGGAAGAGGAGAAGAAGGAAAGGGGGCCGGCCCCATTCCCAATTCGGATTGGGCTTGGAGGGGGGGCGCACCCCCACCTCTTGGCCGCCTCCTCTCTCTTCCACTAAAGCCCATGTAGGCCCATTAAGCCCCCCGGGGGGGGGGTTCGGTAACCCCCAGTACTCCCGTATATGCCCGAACTCATCCGAAACCATTCCGGTGTCCCAACATAACCTTCCAATATATCAATCTTCATGTCTCAACCATTTTGAGACTCCTCATCATGTCCGTGATCACATCCGAGACTCCGAACTACCTTTGGTACATCAAAACACATAAACTCATGATATCGATCGTCATCGAACGTTAAGCGTGCGGACCCTACGGGTTCGTGAACTATGTAGACATGACCGAGACTCATCTCCGGTCAATAACCAATAGCGGACCCTGGATGCTCATATTGGTTCCTACATATTCTATGGAGATCTTTATCAGTCAAACCACACAACAATATACGTTGTTCCCTTTGTCATTGGTATGTTACTTGCCCGAGATTCAAAATCGTCGGTATCATCATACCTAGTTCAATCTCGTTACTTGCAGGTCTCTTTACTCGTTCCATAATGCATCATCCCGCAACTAACTCATTAGTCACATTGCTTGCAAGGCTTATAGTGATGTGCATTACCGAGAGGGCCCAGAGATACCTCTTCGACAATCGGAGTGACAAATCTCATAGTAGAGCATCTTTATAATCACCCAGTTACACTGTGGCATTTGATAGCACACTAAGTGTTCCTCCGGTATTCGGGAATTGCATAATCTCATAGTCATAGGAACATGTATAAGTCATGAAGAAAGCAATAGTAATAAACTAAACGATCATGGTGCTAAGCTAATGGATGGGTCTTGTCCATCACATCATTCTCTAATAATGTGATCTCGTTCATCAAATGACAACACATGTCCATGGTTAGGAAACTTAACCATCTTTGATTAATGAGCTAGTCAAGTAGAGGCATACTAGGGACACTCTGTTCGTCTATGTATTCACACATGTACTAAGTTTCCGGTTAATACAATTCTAGCATGAATAGTAAACATTTATCATGATATAAGGAAATATAAATAACAATTTATTATTGCCTCTAGGGCATATTTCCTTCATTACCATCCCAGGATCCGGAGTGTCCAGGGAATTCTCAGACTTAACGCCCGATTTTGTGTTCGGAGGACAAGGAGTGTTCTCTCGAGGGTGGGTATTCGGTTCTCCGGGTTCGAAAACCCAAACATAGTTGGTTCTCAATGTAGGAGAGGCGTTATTGTTAGCCTGTTCCTCCACAACCGCTACCTGATGGGTGACTGATGGAGACTTAATTTCTCTCTGGTCGGGTTTAAGCCCAATCTGATCATAGTGAATTGAGACTCCCAGGGCGGCGGTGCGATCTAGCAGCTCGTTTAAAGATGATAGATTTGTCGGACCCATCTTGTCGGAATATTCGGGCTGATATGGAGGGGATTTTCGGCGACTTGGGGGGTTGCCTTTGGCTTAATGGCCGGACGGGCACACACAATGAAGTTGCCAAGCCGGAGGGTTTGCCCTAGAATTAGGGCTCCTTCGGAAGTGATATTGTCATTGATGACAAGGCGAGCCATCGGTCCTTCAGTTGAGCCACAGAGGAACTCTCAATGAAAGCACCAAAGCACCAATGTCGGTGTCAAAACCGACAGATCTCAGGTAGGGGGTCCTGAACTGTGTGTCTAAGGATGGATGGTAACAGGAGACAGGGGACACGATGTTTACCCAGGTTCGGGCCCTCTTGATGGAGGTAAAACTCTACTTCCTGTTTGATTGACTTTGATGAGTATAGGGGTTACAAGAGTTGATCTACCATGAGATCGTAATAGCTAAACCCTAGATGTCTAGCCTATATGATTATGATTGCCTCTACAGACTAAAGCCTCCGATTTATATAGACACTGGAGGAGGCTAGGGTTGTACAGAGTCGGTTTACAGAAAAAGGAATCTTCATGTCCGCACGCTAAGCTTGCCTTCCACGCCAAGGAGAGTCCCATCCGGACATGGGAAAAAGCCTTCCATCTTGTATCTTCACGACCCATTAGTCTAGCCCATGTCACATAGCCCGGACGCCCGAGGACCCAGTAATCCAGGACTCCCTCACCATGCTCGTGGTCTTCGCAGGCTGGGCACTGGCGCACGAGCCCAAGGGCAGACAGGGGCGTGACACCCGGGCCTGCGGCAGCGCCGGCCGGCGACGAGCCGGAGGTGCCACCTCGGGAGATCAGCACCGACCGGCTCTTCTTCGGGACCCCTGGCTCTGGCTTCTTCGGTGGGGTGCCCCTGGATCTCATGGTGATCCCAGCGGAGTGCAGGGGCTCCTGAGTCGGGTACTCGTCGGCATCGACATCATCATCAGAAAGGACGAGGAGGAGGAGGTCGGGTTGGCGCGGGGGGGAGGTCTCCCCCACACCTTCCACAGTCTCCTCCAAGTCTGACCCCCTCCTCGTCGGACTCACCAAAAGACGCCACCACTGAGGAGCCCGGGGGCATGGTGGGCATCAGCGGCACGAGCCCGCGCTCGTTGAAGACAAGCATAGTGGCGACGATCTTTGCCCCATCCGGGCGGCGGTACAGCGGAAGATGAGTATCTGGCGGGCAGGCCTGGTCCTTCCCGACCAGGAGGCGCAGGGCCTTGTGCAGCTCCTCGGCGGACAAGGCATCCGGGCGCAGACGGAGGTCGCCTCCCTCGTCCAAGAGCTTCCACAAGGGACGCGAGCACGCCTGGAGCGGAGCTAGGCGCTGCATTAGGAACTCCTTGACAATCATGGCCCCCATCAGCTTCTCCATCCTCGTGTCATCGGGCTTCAGGTCGGCCACCATCCTCTCCATCATCTGCTCCGCCCGGGGATCGATGAGCTTCGTGTGATTCCATCCATTGTGGGGCACTGGCATCCCAGTCGGTAGCGCCAGCCGAGGGTAGGAGCGCTTGGCGCCCATGAAGATCCACTTGTTCCTGAAGTCGTCCACCTTCTTCCCGGCTCACGAGATCGCGTTGCTACCATTGGCCGCGACGAAGTTGGCACACCCCGAGCACTGGCCCTCCTTGAGCCGAAGGTAGAAGAACTGGCGGAGCAGCACCACGGACGATATCACCCCCATGAATGTAGCACAGTAAAAGGCAAAGATCGACAAGAGGAGGACGGAGTTGGGATGAAGATGGAGTGCGTGGAGATTGTAGTGACGAAGGACGACATAGAAGAAGCCGGAGAAGGGGGGACCAACCCCGCGAAGACGTTGTGCAAGAAGAAGGGATAGAAGGTACCGCCCAAGGTTTTAGGCTTGGCGGAGCCGGCCCGAAGCGCTGTCTCTCCCCCCTCATTGCCGCCGCCCGCCGTCACCAGGAGCGCGACATTGAGGTTCTTCTCTGAGACCGTGGAGGCGCTCAAGGCAGGATCAAACCACAAGGGCGAACACACACCCTTCTCCTTGTCGGTGGCCATCGCTGTGGGCAGGGGGGGAGAGTTTCGGTGGATCTAGGGCTCTCTGGGCGAGAAGGAGAAAGGGGGTCTGGAGCAAGAGGAAAGGAAGGCAATGAAAGCTCTGCAGCGGGCACCAGCCTTTTTGTCAGCCAGGAACGGTTGCCAAGGCAGCATGGGGAAGTGGAGGCGCCCACGTCCCGTCAATCACCATGCGTTGACCGAGGCCGCAGGCGGTTGGGGCCCGCGGCTCTCCACACTTGCCCCTTGGCTTCGCCTCAAAGCCAAGTTCGAGCGCGCCTTGGGCCCAGGGGCTACTGTCAGCGTCGTGGGAATGGGGGTGCCCAGACTTGCCTGCCTGCGGCCCATGACGTGGATCCATCGATGGTCCGGCACGGCCTAGTTTCAGCAACAACAAACCCAAGACCCGCGCGAGGCGTATGACACCAGGACCTTCATGAGGGGCGGCCTCACTAGGCTGGCTCGCGAGGAGCGGAGATATCAATGCAAGGTGCACCTCGCGAGGTTCACGTGACGTAAGCCATGACGACCAAGGCCAGGCGGGTGCCAGCGGGCGCAGTGTACCAGCTTCCTCTTTGGTGCTAAGGAGGCAAGCGCAGGCGCAGGGTCCCGAGGAATCAACTAAAGGTTTCCATATTGGTGCAACGAGACCAAGACCACCAGGACGACAGGTCCGAGGTCATCGCGGAGCCCACTGCGACGTCACCGCCAGAGCCTTTGCAGGCGAAGACTACGTTTGTCAGGATAACTTGTACTAGTTGTCTCCCTTTGAATTTGGCCGTTCTGAGATCCCTTCCCACCTACATTTGGGAAGAGGACTAAGGCCACTGTAAATAGGACTTAGCCACCACCATAGGGAGGACAGACGAATTCCACCCAAACCACCTCACCAGCTCATCGAGCTCAAGAACACCTCTCCTCGTGAGGTTGTTCATCCATTGTACTAGTTCAACCCTAGCCCTCCGAGGCAATCCACCACAAAGCTGGAGTAGGGTATTACACCGCAAGGTGGCCCGAACCAGGATAAACTGTTGTGTCTCTTGTCCCTTGGGTTCATCGAGCTAGGCTGTGGAATCGTTGAGCCCACAGGTTGGGAAGAGGGAGTTCTTCGCACGCACCCCAGTGTTCGAACCTCTCAAGAGTCCGCGGAACCCCGAATCCAACAATGATAGACCTAATTCCTTTCTGATGCTCAGCTGATGTGGCATTCAGGATATGGGACCAATACACCTTCGAGCGGTCACCTTCAGGCCAAGTGCTTGGGTCGAGGGCGGAGCAGGCCCACTAGCCTGCTGCCGTGCTCCAGACCTGTCACACCTCCGGGCAGTGCTATAGTAGATGAACAGAGGTTTTTAAGTTTCGAACACAGAGCGGGCAGAAATAGTCATTCGGCCATCCTTGTCACTGCAGTCTGTCCACGCACCACAGCCTGTCCAGCATCAACAATCAGGTGAAGAACTTGCAGCATGGTGGAGCCCATGCCTTCCAGAACATGGTGGCATAATTAGATTCTATCCTACCGGCGAACTGCAGTCTATACGCCGCCGCCACCGCGCTGTAGCTGCCGGAGTCAGTTGGCTTTGATGATACTATGACCAAAGAACAACACCTTAGAAGAGGTTATTTATTTATGGCCATTTTGTTGGTACAGGGTATTTGTAGTGTGAGTGAGATATGGTGTTATCTCTAATGCTGGTATTTGCTTGGCCTATGAACTATGGTGACAGATTCGATCAAATATTGCACTTGTTTGAAAATGTAATGGTTCAGTGCTTGAACTGTTTCGACCCTGTGTGCTAATTTTTTGAGATTGGACACCTTCGAAAGTTCGAATGTGCTGAGATTGCAAAGAAAACGAAAAAGCTTTATTGCCTTAGTGTAATAACATCACTACATGGTTGTCAGTGTTTGTGTGGTACTCCCTCTATTCTGATATAATCATATAGACATGCATGTTATAAGACTGTTTCGCATTGTCTACTCATGAAATTTGCAGCCAAAGCTCTCTCCTCTGCACAGACACCTTGACTAGAGTTGCCAGACCTTCAACACCCAACTCTCTAGTCTCCTCGTCTCCCCAAACCTCCTTTCTTTGCCGCACAATTACACAACAAATCCCTACCCTACAGACTATCTCATTTGTGCTAACAAACAGCGGCTCACATACATATTTCTGGCTTGATACCTGGTTGACCCCAAAACCCCTAGCTACCACCTTTCCCCACCTCTTCTCACACTCCAACCTAGAGCTGGTTAAAGTGGCTAATATTTTGTGTTTCAGTCTCGAAGCTAACCTCTGTAATCGTCTCTCACTTACGGCAGAACAAGAGCTTGTTTTGCTTGTGGCTATTTTGCAGGACTTCATGCCCTCGGCGGAGGAAGATCAAAGGTTACTGCAGCAAGGCCATGGCTTCTCCACCAAGCACGCGTACGGTGCCCTCATGGATCGGCCAGACAATGATCTCATTGCCCCTCTCACCTGGGGCACCAAGGCTCCTCGCAAGTTAAAAATCTTCGTCTGGCTACTCTTCAAGGACCACCTCAATACCGGGGTCAACCTTGCCCATAAGCATATAATCTCCTCAGATTTATGCCCCCGATGTGCTAGGTTACCTGAAGACTCCATGCACCTCTTCATCACATGCCCACTTGCCAACAGGATTTGGCAACGAATTGGGATTCTGCCACCAACCGACGACATCACTGAGCTTTGGGACGCCACTCTGCCTCATCACCTCCCCACAAATGCATGGTCCTTGGTCATCATGGCACTACTATAGAAGATATGGGCAGCACGTAATGATATGTTGTTTAGGAGTGTTGATCAATGTTCTGTAATAAACCTTAGGAACCTTATTTCTGATTTAGACCTTTGGTCACACTATCTCGTGGAAACACGAGACAAGGAAGACGTCTTCTCGTGGCGTTTCTACCTCTCTACACGTTGCACCGTGCCTATGTAATTATGTACTTGCTGCCCCGGCAGCCCTTTGAGTAATATATTTAGGTGGGGGAGCTCCCCCGGTGATTCTCAAAAAAAAAAAATAAGACTGAACTTTGACAAACAATTGCTCCAACTGTACGTGGAATCGTGGACAGCGTGCTACAAAGTTGATAACATTATATTTGTATCCAAAAATAAATAAATTATACTGTTATTTTTTGCAGAAACAAAAAACTTTTCATTTGTCTCAGTTTTGTAGTATGCTAACTAACCTACGTACAGATAGTTAATCCAAGTTGAGATTTTCTCTATTGACTGAGACGTAGAGAGACTACAGTAAGGTCAACTAAGAAAAAAAATCCAGTCGGTTTTACAAATTTATTCATATATACTGCTATATATATATATATCTAAAGAATGTGCACCATGTTGTAATAAGGTGTTCTTCTAGTGCGAAAGATATACTGGTTTTTATTAGTAGGATTTTGTTAGCAAATCAAGGGTAGAATCTCCACTTACCCTAAGAACATCTCTAGTCATCACTTAATCCCCCAAACATTTCTAGTCTTTACCAAACATCAAGCGGCGCGTTTGTCTGTGGCCCTTGAGGGGGTTTTGATTTTTAGCCACCGCTTACTTTGCATTTTGATAATTTGCCACTTTTTACATTGTAATTTATCAGTTTTTTTAGAAAAGGAGGATGACCCCCGGTCTCTGCATCTGGGCGATGCATACAGCCACTTTATTAATTATTCTCACAAGACCGTACAAAGTCATACAATAGTAAGACTAAAGTCGCCGTCTAAGCAACAAACTATCGCTACACCTATCCAATTGATGAAGGGGCGCAGATAGCCTGGGCCTAATACCAAACAGACATCGCAGCCAAGCCTAACATTTAAGACCTGCGACCCCAACCTAGCCACTTGCCGGGTCTGGGGCACACACTGGTCCGGCGTGCTCTCAGAGGCCGCCGCCGCCAACTGCCATCGCTCCATCTTCAGAACTGTACTAATGCATCAACCTTACTCCGTCCAGCTATTGTCGACGCCACCACAGGGCCCAACGGCACCTCCTCCCTGCGCGCAAACAGCTAAACACGTCGCGGTCACCAATGATACACCTCAGCGCCATACTGCCAAGTACCACCAGCCGACACAGCTTGAAGCCCTTGGAGGATCTGTCGTGCGTAGCACCTACCGACCAGGCATGACCAAGCGTAGCACCTGTCGGTCAGGCATGACTTGACATCTCCACCGAAGCTCCATGCAAGACGAAGCCGCTCCACCTCCTGCCTCTGACTTCCAGCGCTGCTCCACAAAACGATGCTCCCAAGAGAGAAACGACACCACAATGCCACCATCTGTCAGGACCCCGATTCTAAGTCACACCGATCAAGCATGCAATACTTCATATCACTTTGCGGCCTCACGCACGGTATTCCCACGGGTGTCGCCTTACCATGGCCCGGGACCGTTTGCGCCTTTTTGGCTCACGTATATGATAGTGTCGCTAGCATCCATATGACCGAGAACCCGGACCGACATGACTAGTCGTGAACCCAAAGTGGCACTAACTTACAGGGACGGGCATACATGAATCAACATCGAGCATGTCGCTCAACAGCCCCAAACGATGTGTGCAGGGTTCCCGAGACACCAAACAGGCGCCCGGTACACCGGGCCACAGTGTATCTACAAGATCATAGCCCACCCCTAGGGTCAGCGCTACACACGGCCTCCAACACATATCCTACAAACACCAGAAACTAGTTGCAACTCCTGGACAGAGGACAAGGGCGGTTAATAAGTCGAGAGGGTCAATTAAGGATCCCAATGAGTGGTAGTAGCTGTTGATGGATCACAAACACAGAACTCAGTTCCTGAGGACAGTTTCAATGAGACAACCCACCATGTACTCCTACATGGCCTCTCACTGCTACCTTTACCAAATCGTGTTCACACACTTAGCTCACAAACAGTAGGACATGTTCATCACCATTCCAATTCATCCCCGATGAATCAGACCTGACTCAACTCTAAGCAGTAGCAGGCATGACAAACAAGCATGAATGAGTAGGAACATCAGGGCTCAAACAACTCCTACTCATGCTAGTGGGTTTCATCTATTTACTGTGGAAATGACAGGTCATGCAAAGGAAAAGGGGTTCAACTACCGCAGCATGTAACAGTTGAATCGTTGTTGTCCTAATGCATTAAAAGAGAGCAGGAGCGAGAGAGTGGGATTGTATCGGAATGAACAAGGGGGTTTTGCTTGCCTGGCACTTCTGGAGATAGTATAGTTCTTCATCGGTGTCATCGATCTCATCGTCGAAACCACGTCTACTGAGAGGGGACAAATACCGGCAAACAAGGAAGAACACAATCAATGCAATGCAACAATATGATGCATGATCATGACATGGCAATCTGCTGTGATTTGAGCTAATGCAACTAGCAACAATTTAAATGAAGTTGGTTTGAACCAAAGGTTCAAATTCATGCTCCATATGTGATTATTTAAATGCCAATCATTTGTTTTGACCTGATCAGCAGGTATAAGTTCTTCAAACATGCATTAAAGTGGTACAGATGGATTCCTTGAATTTTTCTGATAATTTTTCATATATGATTTATTTTATTTGGAGTTACGGTTGATTTTATATGAATTTTAGAAGTTTTAACAATTTCTGGAATTTTCCTGAATTATAAATAATCCAGAAAAACACTTATTGCGTCAGGGTGACGTCACTGTGATGTCAGCAGTAAATAGGGCCGGTCCAGGTCAAACCTGACCAGTGGGGTCCACTGGTCAGTGACTCGGTCAACTAACAGGGTTAATTAGCACTAACTAAAAGTTAATCTAGGCTAACTAGTCCCTAGACCCACACGTCACTGGCTGTGGGTTTAAAATTAAGTTAATTTAACACTTAGCTAATTAATAGGGACCAGGGCCCACTTGTCAGCGGCTAACTTAACTAACCTAAATAGGATTATCCCTAACTAACTTAGTTAGCCGGGCGGGGCCCGCATGTCAGTGAGAGAGAGGGGTCAAACCCCGCCGATCAAAGCGGTCAACTTGCCGACGTTTAGCTGCCGGCGTGGCCGGACGCGGCGGAGTGCTGCGGAAACACTGCTCCGGCCACGGTTTGATGCGCGGAAGGGTGCTACGCAGACCTGGAACCCGTCTGCGTCGTTTGGTGTAGGTGGCGTCGCTGTAGGTGACCTAAAACGACGGCGGCATCCTCAAATGCGGCGGCCGGAGTTCGGCAATGATGCAACCCTCACTATGGTGCACGACAGGAGCAACGGGTGGCTTCTACGTGCTCCTGGAGCTGCACTAAGCACGGAGACGTGCTCAGCTTCGAGCCTAAGTGCATGCGGCGATGGTAGTGACATGGCCGGCGGGCGGAACCTTTCGGCTCCGGGAAAGAGCATGACTAGAGAGAGCAAATGAGCGCGGGGAGAGAGGGGTTCGGTCCGTGAGCTCACAGCGGAGACGATGGGATGGTCAGCATGCTCGGGGGAGGCCTGGGGGCGATGAGACATTGCCGGCGATCTCGGGCGCTGGAGGATGAAGACGACGGTGATGGCGGCGTTGCAGGGGCTCCCACGGTCGCATGCTTTAGCGTGCGGCTCCACGGCGTCGAGGCGGAGCTAGGGGGCTGGACGGCGAGGCGAGGCGTGCGCGGTGGCTGTGATGGAGCTCGTCGGCACGCTGCAAGGCGCTCGGTGGTTGCGCGCACGAGGGACAGAGAAGGGGGAGGCGACCAGAGAGAGGGGGAAATGGAAGAGGGGAAGTTGGGCGTCTCCGTGGCACATTTAGAGGGGTCGGGGCTGCGCGGCTGAAGCAGGAGGTGGCAAGGCATCGTCGGCGCGCACGCCACGCACCTGTCTATCCTCCTGGCAGGAGGAAGAAGACCACTCAACCCCTGGTGGGCTGGGCCTCTTCTGCCAGGTAAGGCCCAGGTGAGGTTTCTGTCTTTTCTTAGTTTCTGTTCTGTTTTCTATCATTCTGTAAGCTTTATGGCTTTATTAAAAATACCAAAACAATATCAAAAATCATGAAACTTCTCATGCCCACTGTTTGGAATATTTCCAACAGTAAACATTTTAGTTTATGATTATTTGGACATTTAAAATATTTTATAGTATTTAAATGCCCAAATGCAAATAGAGAATGATTTAATCTAGTGACCTTATGCTGTCCTAGAAAATTGTGCACCATTTTTGTTAGAGGTTCTAGACCGAGGCAAAGATGATGAACATTTTAGAAGGGCATTTCAGGTTCATTGAAAGAATTTTAGTAAACCCTAGTTGGTTTAAGTGGTGCTGGGGGTTTCTGTCATCCCCATTTCGACTTTTTGGGAGATGTAAACATGATGCACACATGAAGGGCTGGCCTAGTGCATACCAGAACTAGGGATGTGACAACTCACCCCTACTAAACAAGAATCTCGTCCCGAGATTCATGCATAGGGTAAGATGAAGGGGGGACGCAACTAACACAAACTTCACGATCCAAGTTGCACTTCATAAGAATGTTGATTCGATCATCATCTTTGTCTCAACGTCTTGCTCTGAGAACTCCATCTAAAATGACAACGAGAAGAAAGGGAGAATTTTAGAAGAATCAGTCTTCTTGAGGTTCGAGCAACTTAGGATCATATTAATGATCACAAGATCAACTCACGGAATGAGACGTAGAAACATCTCTGGACCTGATAGGCCAAACATGTATCAGGAGGGACGGAAGGAACAATTTGATGAGGGTTTCAAAGTAGCGAGGAGATAATTACCATGATCCCGTAACGGGGCACCTTGGGGGAGGTGACTTGTAGAGTTATTCCCTTAAATGGCAAAAAGAATTACTTTTGATATCTAGATCATCGAAACTCTTTATACCAGCCTAAGGAAAATTACGACAATTGTTTGGTGGAGTACGAAGGGATGGCATACTCGGACTAGAATGGATGATGCGGACTACCTTGTTGAAGACAATGCAATGGATGATTTTTTTCTTATCACCGGAAATGGATGGGACCCATGGTAGGACCACTTCTAAAGATGATCCTGAACAACAATTGCTGAGAAGGGCAGCCCATGGGAAATTGGCACAAGGCGGTGCGAGCTGGGAACAAAATGCAAATGTTGGGAATGTTCCAACCATCATATCTTCCTGAGATTCAGATCTGGTTGGTGTCAGAATATTCCAGACACATCATGTCTGGAAGGAAAGTTCGCAACACAATTCGATGAGATGACGTTGCGAGATTCTCGGGAAACGGACTATGGTAGTAAGCTCCAAAACATGAGCTGGTTCTGCTACACACATGTGAACACGCTGTCCCAGAAAAGCATGACCACGTAGTAGTCTTATAATAAAACACTACCGAGTTCAGGTGGGGAACCATCGTCGAGGATATCAAAGTCCTTGCATAAGGCATGCTCTTAAGAAGGAACTTCTTCTCCTTGAACAAGTCATTCAGTGGCTTGGTTTGCTAGGAAACACATATAGAATGGAGGCGGCCAACCTATCAAACCATAGAGTACTTCGCACATGCGTGACTAACTTGGGATGATTCCAGAGGAAGCAAAAACAATCTTTCTCGTATTCACGACGGCAACTTTCATAGAATGCGCATGAATTCGAGGAAGTCACTTCTTCCATCCAAGCATAAGCTTCATGAACGGAACACGAAAGCGTTGCCTACAAAGTTTCCAACACTAATTTAGATGTTCAACGTGAATCATGGACAAGATGAAATTGCTGTCAATGGGCTCAACAACAAACCATCCAGGCTTCCATATAGATGGAATTCCATAATTAAGTGAACACGGTGATAGCATTGGTCAGACCAAAGGATGTAATGGTGTATGCCCGAGGGATCAACCACGAGTAAGACAACACTACGAACATCGTTGGTTCTGATTTGATTTGAGGATAGCCCACACTCAAATCAAAGTTTGGACAAGACAATAGATCCAATAACTGATCACAAGGACCAATTGATGAAGATATCCTCTTTCTTCAACACACACACACACAAAAATATATCCCTTAACATGCACTAAGTCACACAAGTTTTTATCTTCCAACTCTCCAAGTTGTTGTTTGGCTTAACCAGCTAGCTCAGAGGTATCTATCACGGATTCTTGGAGAAGGAGTGGTTTACAAGAAAACCAACTTGATCACGAACTCAACATAGCGGTCATGTGACAACCTGGTAATACTTCCGAGAAGATATTCGAAAAATCACGAACCACCGATATGTTACTAAGATCGAGAACAATCTTGCTTTTTAGGGCAAGACGATATGATCAAATGAGCGAGGATTTGACAAAATCCTAACTCATCAATCAAAGAGTGCACCAGAAGCAAGGACTAGGTAGCACAATCTATCTTAGAACGGTGATTCAATAACCAACACGCTAAGAATGAAATTATTGTCCTTTAACTACCAAGCAACCGGGTTGCCAGGAGTATTGAATTCACACATCATAGTTCACTTGTCGGCATTCCGGTTGCAACAACACAAAGACTGAGGAATGAAGA
Source organism: Triticum dicoccoides (assembly GCF_002162155.2). Lineage (NCBI taxonomy): Eukaryota > Viridiplantae > Streptophyta > Magnoliopsida > Poales > Poaceae > Triticum > Triticum dicoccoides. The sequence goes on from NC_041392.1 coordinate 403,862,532, forward strand.
ACGACGGCGATAAGTATCACTGTATCAAGAATTCATAAGATGGTGTGCAATTCCCATGACATTCTTGACATAAGACGGTAATACTTTAGGGTAGAACAGAATCAAAAGCTGGATTGGCATTTTGATCTGCGATACATGATACGTCTCCAACGTGTCTATAATTTTTGATTGCTCCATGCTATATTATCTACTGCTTTGGACATTATTGGGCTTTATTATCCACTTTTATATTATTTTTGGGACTAACCTATTAACCGGAGGCCCATCCCAGAATTGTTGTTTTTTGCCTATTTTAGGGTTTTGAAGAAAAGGAATATCAAACGGAGTCCAAACGGAATGAAACCTTCGGGAACGTTATTTTCTCACCGAACATGATCCAGGAGACTTGGACCCTACGTCAAGAAACAAAGGAGGAGGCCACGAGGTAGGGGGCCCGCCTACCCCCCCCCCCAAGCGCACCCTCCACCCAAGTGGGCCCCTTGTTGCTCCACCGACGTACTCCTTCCTCCTATATATACCTACGTACCCCCAAACGATCATATACGGAGCCAAAACCCTAATTCCACCGCCGTAACTTTCTGTATCCACGAGATCCCATCTTGGGGACTGTTTCGGAGCTCCACCGGAGGGGGCATTCATCACGAAGGGCTTTTACATCAACACCATAGCCTCTCCGGTGAAGTGTGAGTAGTTTACCTCAAACCTTCGGGGTCCATAGTTATTAGCTAGATGGCTTCTTCTCTCTTTTTGGATCTCAATACAATGTTCTCCCCCTCTCTTGTGGAGATCTATTCGATGTAATCTTCTTTTTGCGGTGTGTTTGTTGAGACCGATGAATTGTGGGTTTATGATCAATATTTTCTATGAACAATAGTTATTAGCTAGATGGCTTCTTCTCTCTTTTTGGATCTCAATACAATGTTCTCCCCCTCTCTTGTGGAGATCTATTCGATGTAATCTTCTTTTTGCGGTGTGTTTGTTGAGACCGATGAATTGTGGGTTTATGATCAATATTTTCTATGAACAATATTTGAATCTTCTCTGAATTCTTTTATGTATGATTGGTTATCTTTGCAAGTCTCTTCGAATTATCAGTTTGGTTTGGCCTACTAGATTGATCTTTCTTGCAATGGGAGAAGTGCTTAGCTTTGGGTTCAATCTTGCGGTGTCCTTTCCCAGTGACAGTAGGGGCAGCAAGGCACGTATTGTAGTGTTGCCATCGAGGATAACAAGATGGGTTTTTTATCATATTGCATGAATTTATCCCTCTACATCATGTCATCTTGCTTAAGGCGTTACTCTGTTTTCATGAACTTAATACTCTAGATGCATGTTGGATAGCGGTCGATGAGTGGAGTAATAGCAGTAGATGCAGGCAGGAGTCGGCCTACTTGTCCCGGACGTGATGCCTATATACATGATCATACCTAGATATTCTCATAACTATGCTCAATTTTGTCAATTGCTCAACAGTAATTCGTTCACCCACCGTAAAATACTTATGCTCTTGAGAGAAGCCACTAGTGAAACCTATGGCCCCCGGGTCTATCTTCATCATATTAATCTTCCAATACTTAGTTATTTACTTTTCTTTTATTTTACTTTGCATCTTTATCATAAAAATACCAAAAATATTATCTTATCATATCTATCAGATCTCACTCTCGTAAGTGGCCTGAAGGGATTGACAACCCCTTATTGCGTTGGTTGCGAGGAGTTATTTATTTTGTGCAGGTACTAGGGACGCGCGCGCAACCTCCTACTGGATTGATACCTTGGTTCTCAAAAACTGAGGGAAATACTTACGCTACTTTGCTGCATCATCCTTTCCTCTTCAAGGAAATCCAACGCAGTGCTCAAGAGGTAGCAATACACAACTATTTTGACCCAACCTTGGATATGGATGAGGTACTGGAGTTTGTTTCTCCTAGTCATTCTGAAATAGAATGGCTTGACGGACCACAAGAATAATAAGCATCGGTAACACAGATGCACAATTACTCCTGACTATCAATTGATAGACGATGGTCGGAATACAAATGAAGAGGGACAACTCAAGGGGACATCTATCTTTCTGAGTTGTAGATGCATAGATTAATATGTCAAACCAAGTTCAACAGTTTTCTTCCAGATAACCCATGCAGAAAGGTAGAATTGGCAGAATCACAATTATGAATGGAGAACTCCTCAAGAGTACTCTGATTGTGATCTTTTGATCCAACAAACTTCTGCCGTAAGTGGCATCACCGTAGGTGACCTAAAACGACGGCGGCATCCTCAAATGCGGCGGCCGGAGTTCGGCGATGATGCAACCATTGCTATGGTGCACGGCAGGAGCAACGGGTGGCTTCTATGTGCTTCTAAGGAGCTGCACTAAGCACGGAGACATGCTCGGCTTCGAGCCTAAGTGGATGCGGCGACGGTAGTGACATGGCCGGCGGGCGGAAGCTTTCGGCTCCTGGAAGAGCACGGCTAGAGAGAGCAAATGAGCGCGGGAAGAGAGGGGTTCGGTCCGTGAGCTCACAGCGGAGACGATGGGATGGTCAGCGTGCTCGGGCAAGGCCTGGGGGCGACGAGACGTTGCCAGCGATCTCGGGCGCTGGAGGTTGAAGACGACGGCGATGGCGGCGTTGCAGGGTCTCCCACGGTCATGTGCTTTAGCGTGCGGCTCCACAGCGTCGAGGCGGAGCTAGGGGACCGGACGGCGAGGCGAGGCGTGCGCGGTGGCTGTGGTGGAGCTCGTCGGTGTGCTGCGAGGCGCTCGGTGGTTGCGCGCACGAGGGACAGAGAAGGGGGAGGCGACCAGAGAGAAGGGGAAATGGAAGAGGGGAAGCTGGGCGTCTCCGTGGCACGTCTGGAGGGGTCGGGGCTGCGCGGCTGAAGCAGGAGGTGGCAAGGCATCATCGGCGCGCACGCCACGCACCTGTCTGTCCTCCTGGCAGGAGGAACAAGACCACTCAGCCCCTGGTGGGCTGGGCCTCTTCTGCCAGGTAAGGCCCAGGCGAGGTTTCTGTCTTTTCTTAGTTTCTGTTATGTTTTCTATTATTCTGTAAGCTTTATGGATTTATGAAAAATACCAAAACAATATCAAAAATCATGAAACTTCTCATGCCCACTGTTTGGAATATTTCCAACAATAAACATTTTAGTTTATGATTATTTAGACATTTAAAATATTTTATAGTATTTAAATGCCCAAATGCAAATAGAGTATGATTTAATCCAATGATCTTATGCTATCCTAGAAAATTGTGCACCATTTTTGTCGGAGGTTTTAGACCAAGGCAAAGATGATGAACATTTTAGAAGGGCATTTCAGGTTCATTGAAAGAATTTTAGTAAACCCTAGTTGGTTTAAGTGGTGATGGGGTTTTTGTCATCCCCATTTCGACTTTCTAGGAGATGTAAACATGATGCACACATGAAGGGCTAGCCTAGTGCATACCAGAACTAGGGATGTGACACCATCGTCCGGTCTGGAACACCAGATCCTAGGGTTTCCCCCAGAGCAATACGAGTGGGTCGACGGTAGTCACATGACGATGCCTTCATCAAGGTAACGACGTGGAACACCGCCATCGCCCGCCGTCGGCTCGGTTTTCACCGGCAACTACGTCTCCCCGACTCGCAGCTGGTGCCAGATGACAGATCCCGAGATCCGAACACCCAACCTCAGGTCGACCACCTCTGACGGAAGAGATGACCACCACCGACGGCTGCACCAGTCAGAACAGATCTGATCAGAGGTGCCGCCGACGAGACCACCAGGCCCTCCACGCCGACATCGCCGATCTGAAGGCAGCATGCACGCCACCGCAGCCAAGCCGGTCGCCGCCGCCCGAAGGGCCATCCACAGCGCCCGCAGCCCTAGCCTCCGTCATGCCAAGCCATCATCGTCCGAGGACGGGCCGGCCTCTCGCCGCCTGCAGCCATCCGCCGCGCCGCAGATCCCAGATCGGTCGCGCCACCACACGCCTTGGGGTCCGCCCCACCCCGGGGATGCGCGAGAGAGGAGATCCCCCGCCACCGCCGTCGGCCACTGGGCTTAGCCGGGCGGCGATGGAGGGAGAGGAGGGAGTTTGCGGCGGTGGCGGCTAGGTTTCTGGCCGCCCGAGTCGCCCTAGGGGGAGGACGACGCGGGCTGTAATTGATCTGTTGCCACTCAATACTTTGCACTTTGATTTGTTGCCCTCTATCAAGTGGGTCCCATGTAAAATGACTAGAGTACCCCCGCCCTACATATTGATTATCCCCATCCTCTCGCCCGCAACGACGGCAGAGACGGCGGCGGCACTCGCCATCCCCGGCCAAGCCCTGTTCTGCCTCCTCCCTCCCTCGATCCGTGCCATGGCCGCCGCCCAGAACCGTGAGTCATGACCAAACAGGCACTGGGCGGGCACCGGAGGGAGCGCACGCTGGCCCGGGGCGGTGCTTCAGCGACCGGAGCGCGCCCGTCAGCCGCGCTGGCGCGAGTGGATCCGGCGGCCATTGTCATGCGCACATCCACTTCCTCGTCGCTGACAAGGCGACGATGGAAAGAGCTGCTACTGCCGCCGCACTCGACCACGTTGATGCTCCTCTGCTTCTTCTCCATGAACTATGGCGCCGCGTCCCTGTCCACTCTGTCAAAGACAAGCAGCAGCAGCAGCAGCAGCACGCCGCAACTCGATGTACGTACACGCTACACATACACAAGCTAGCCAAGGTAAGCTATTGATTGATTCTTTGGAAGACAAGCGCCAAAGCTGCTTAATTGATTCTCGCGAGTAATGCAACACTCAGGCAACACACGCGGAAACAGATCGATTCCGCCGAGACACGTACGCACGTGAAAAGAGATCGATTCAAGCTACAAATCCGCTATGGAGAGGCAGCGGTGACGACCGTGAGCAGCCGACGGCGGGGAGCAACAGCACGGGGTGGGGAGCAGCACGACCCACGTCACCGACCGCATCTGGTATTCCGGCGGCGCGGCCACTGAAGACTAGAGGAGAGCGGCGCGAGGAGGTCGCCATCAGCAGAGGGCGCCAGTGTACTAGTTCATCGGCTTTTTGAGAATCGGCTGACACTGGTGAAACTAGCACAAAGGCTATTTTGGTCCACTGATTTATGTACACATTGTGTCAATCGTTTAGAAGTATTGTTTTTGTGTGTAAAAGTGGCAAAAGATCAAAGTTCAAAGTAAAAAGTCGCAGCAGATCAATTTTTTTTTTAGGATCAATGCCGCTTTATTAATTAAACGTAGCTGGGGATCTTATCAGAGAGAACCTGGATAATAGACTCCGGTGGACCAACCCACCAAACATTACAAACTTCATCACCTAATCCTATTTTGGCTAATTTATCCGCGGCACCGTTTGCTTCTCGCTTTGTCCATGTAACCTTCACCTGCAGAAACTGGTTAAGCATCTGCTTAATCTCTTCAACACTCGGCCCCAAGATGGAGAGGTCTTGTTCAGACTTGTTGATCGCCGCGACGACTCCCAGGCAATCCAGCTCGACATGAAGATTCTGCACGTTAGCCTCACTAGCCAGCTGAATAGCACGTTTACAGGCTTCCACCTCCACCATCTCGGCACTGGGGGCCCGATCGACGAAAGAGCAAGCAGCAGCTCGAAAGCCACCATGATGATCTCTGAGCACTACCCCCGCACCACCCTTGCCTCTGTCCTTGGAGAACGCTCCGTCAGCATTGGCTTTGATCCATCCCTCCTCCGGCGCCTCCCATTTTCTTCTCGCACCCGTTTCCCGGACCGGCGAGGGTTTATGATGGATGTTTCGCCATTCTTCAGTCAACCGCACCACCCGCTCCATTATTCCATGTGGTTCTTCGATCCGTTTTCCATCCCGGGCTTCATTGCGAGCTAGCCACAGCGCATAGACCGACTGGACCATCATCGACCTTTCCTCCTCTTCTGCTTGCTGGAACCACTCCAGGAGCCATGTTGCAACTGCACTCTGGGAACCAAGCTGACACGGTGGGATCGCCACCGCAATTACCTTCTCCGAATGCAGTCTTTTCCAGTAGAGTACCGAATGGGGACAGCCCCAAAATCTATGATAGATTGTTTCTTCTCGACCACATGCCGTACAAAAAACTCCCGCCTTGATCTTCCTCCTCCGCGGTTCATGCCCAACGGCTAAACCATTGCGAAGCAGGCGCCACATGTGGATCTTTGCTTTCCCCGGAGCTGAAGTGTCCCACATCGCCATCCAGCTCTTATGCTGGTTCACAGATGACGATGACTCCTGTCGTCCCGTCCGCGCTCGGTTCATTGATACACGCAGGTGATATGCCGAGCGAACCGTGAAGTAACCATCTTTAGTGAAGTTCCAAGCCAAGTGATCATCCGCACCTGGTCCTCCAACGACAATTTGCTTGATGTCTTCAACGTCCTCCTGTGAGAACATCCTCTCCAGCAGCTGCTCGTTCCAACTCGTACCCCCTTGGTTTAGCAAGTGGCAGACCTTCGTGACCCCCATGACATACTCAGCACCCAGTGGTGATAAGCTGCCCTTTCTCGGTATCCACTAATCATGGTGGATGTTAATCTTGGTGCCATCTCCCACTCGCCACACTAGCCCTGCTCGAAGAAGATCTCTCCCATGAAGAATACTTCTGAATGTGTATGATCCACCATCAGGACATGTTGCATTCATAATGTCGCCATCTTTGAAATATCTGGCCTTCAACACACGCGCACAGAGCGAGGAGGGAACCCGCAAGATCCTCCACGCCTGCTTGGCCAATAACGCCTGGTTAAACGCCTCGGCGTCCCTAAAACCCATGCCTCCTTCCTTCTTTGCAGCACACATTTTATCCCACGCAATCCAATGCACTTTGCGCTCACCATTCACTGCCCCCCACCAGAATTTCGCGAGATAGATGTCAGGTTCCGGCACATCTTCTTTGTGAGGAGAAAACAGCTCATAGTAAATGCAGGAGTAGCTTGCAGCCCAGATTTCACAAGAACTTCCCTTGCTTTTTTTGAGAGGCCTTGCCCCTTCCAACCCGTAACCTTCTTTTTTGAGCTTTCAACCACATATTGGAAAGACCCATCCTTAGCTCTCCCCACCACCGTTGGGAGACCCAAATACCTCTCACTCAACGCCTCTATTTCAATCCCGATCGATGCCTTGAGGGCCTCTTTTTGATCCTGCTGACACCCCTTCCCAAAGAAAATGGAGGATTTATGTAAGTTTACCTTCTGTCCTGACGCTTGTTCATATATACCCAATATATCCTTCAGAGCTAGAAAGTTGTCAACACAACCTTGAAGAAAGATAATACTGTCATCAGCGAACAGAAGATGAGTCACTTGGGGGCCAGTGCTCCCAAAAGACACACCCTTTATAAGATTATCCTCTTGGGCCTTTTTCAGTAACACAGAAAAACCTTCCACGCAGAACAGGAATAGATATGGGGACAAAGGGTCTCCTTGCCGTAATCCTCGGGATGGGGTAAACATTCTGGACAGCCCACCGTTAAGCTTGACAACAAAATTTGCCGACGTTACACACCTCATGATCATGGCTACCCATGCATTGTCAAACCCAAACTTGAGGAGCATTTGCTCTAGGAACACCCATTCCACTCTATCGTAGGCTTTCATCATATCCAACTTGACTACACAAAGTGGTTTCTTCCTCTTTCTCTTTCTTATGGCATGCACACACTCATAGGCCACAAAAACATTATCTGTGATTAGTCGGCCCGAGACAAAAGCACTTTGTTCCTCCGAGATAAGTATCGGCAAAATAGCTTTTAACCTGTTAGCTAGCACCTTAGAGGCAATTTTATACAAAACATTACAGAGGCTGATTGGGCGAAATTGCGAAAGCAACTCCGGTGAGTTAACTTTCGGGATCATAACAATCACCATCGCATTAAAAGCCTCCGGAGCTACTACTCCAGCAAGAAAATCACGCACCACCATGCACACTTCTTCCTTTACAAGCGACCAGTGTCGTTGATAAAAGAGGGCTGGCAGCCCATCAGGGCCCGGTGCCTTTGTTGGCCCCATCTGGAACAGCGCATGCTCTATCTCCTCGTCAGTGACCGGTGTCACAAGTCTCTGGTTCATGTTCTTAGAAATGATGCTAGGAATATTCTGAAGTAATGCTTGGGCACCCACCGACCCCTCAGATGTAAACAACACTTCATAGAATTTTGCTGCCATCTCTCTCATCTCTTCATTCACCATGCACTTTGACCCATCATCTCGAAGCAACGCTCGAACTGTATTTTTCCGCTTTCTATGCGAGGCCCTTCCCTGAAAATACTTCGTATTCATATCACCCGCCGCTAGCCAGTCCACTCGCGACCGCTGTCGTTGCATCACTTCTTCCCACGCATATACCTCTCGCAACTGTTCTTCTATTTATCTCACTTCTGATTGGTAGCTTGTCCGTAGAGCTCGGAACTTTGCATCCTTTAACTGAACTTGCAGCTGCTTTATTTGGTTTCGTATCGATCCAAAAACTACTCTTCCCCACTCTTGCATACCTTTTGAAAGCGTAGACAGCCTGCTGCATGTAGCTGAAATACCCAACCCCCCTGTGTCCGCTGCATTCCATTTTTCAACGACCATTGACTCGTACCGCTCATGCCTTGTCCACGCTTCCTCGTACCTGAACTGCCTGGGGCCTCGATCATCCCGCTCTGAAGCCGTCTCCAGAACCTTGGCCACCAGCGCACAGTGATCCGATTCCTCCGTGATTATATGTTGGACATGTGTATCCGAAAACATTACCATGAACTCATTATTGCATGTGCCTCGGTCCAATCTAACTTGGATATTCTCATTTCCTTGTCTTCTGTTATCCCATGTATAGGGATACCCGGAGAAGCCGAGGTCAGCTAGGCCGCAGTCGGCCAAGCAATCACGAAAGTCTTCCATTTGGATGAAACTCCTCGGGTTACCACCTCGTTGCTCAGTTTGCAGTAAAGCCTCATTAAAGTCACCAAGGCACAGCCATGGTAACTCATCTTGTCTTCTCAGGTATCGAAGAGCGTCCCATGATTTCTTCCTATGCACCACATCGGGCTCACCGTAGAATCCAGTGATCCTACAGGTTTTGCCTTCCCAACCTACTTCCACATCCAGGAAATATTGGCACCAAGGTCGAACAGTGACTTGAAGATGCTCCCTCCACCACATCGCTAAACCCCCACTCAAACCTTGACAGTCAACCGCCACACCACTTCGGAAACCCAAACTCCACTTCAATTTCTCCATAGCCTTCGCCTTCTTTTTTGTCTCGCTTAAGAACACCACCGCTGGGTTGTAGGACCTAATCAGGTCTCGGAGTTCGCCCACTGTCGAGTCCAACCCCAGTCCTCGACAGTTCCAGGCCAAGATGTTCATTGGGACCGGCGGCCCTGCCTCACAGGGGCCGCCGATGCATCATGCTGCTCAGAGATATGGTCAAACACGGAAGACGTGTTTTTGCCTTGTGTCGCGAATGAAAGTATCATTACCAACTTGCCTCACGGAATCCCCCTTTACCACCCAATGTTGCTTCGGCCTTCGCTTCCTATCTCCAGTGCCATCATGAACCGGGCTCCTAGCTGCACTGTGTTCATCTTGCTCCGGCCTTGGCTTCCTCACATAGTAGCCCCTCCTCCTTTCCCTCTCTCTAGTGTGGCTAGAGCTTCCTCCCCCATAATGCTCTCTGGACGTATATGCTTTGTACTGCGACCTTAGCTCAGCCTGCTTGTTCATCTGACGGTGCCTCAGTTCATTGCGCATATTCTGCTCCCTTTTTTGCTCAAGCTCATCCCGCAGGTCCTTGCCCGTCGCCACCTTCGGCCCGTGCCGCTGTTTGTTGGGGCTGGACACTTCACCCTGGACACCATGCTCATTCCCGCCAGTGCGAGAATCAGCAGGTCTGTCAAACTCCCTATTAAGGTTGCGTTTTGTTGGGAGATCACGTACAGATCCCATCTTCCTGCTGCCCATATCCCCTTCACTTGATCTAACACTCCCATAGCTACTGGCACTGCTGGTTGGCCCTCTGTAGGATCCTTCCTTCCTCGCTCCCGATCTGCCCGGCGAAGCCCGTAGCCATTCGCCCCACTGTTGGTCCGACTCCACCGGGGGGACACAGCCTCCCTCATTGTGTACCAGCCGTCCACACTCGAAACAAAAGTGCGGAATCTTTTCGTAGGTGAAATCAAACCAAGTTTGTTCCAAGTCCTCCTCCGCTTTTTTAAGATAGAACCCCCGGGCCAACGGCTCATGCACTGATAATTTAGCTCTGAAACGCAGATTCGGACCCTTTGCAAATCCATCTTTCTCGACATCCACACGTACCACTCCACCCAACCAATTCCCAAGCGCCTCACCGAACTCCTTCGAACGCTTATTCAAAGGTAGATTGTCAGGACCCCGACTCAATGCCACATCGATCTAGCATGTAACACCTCATATCACTTTGCGGCCTCACGCACGGTATCCCCACGGGTGTCGCCTTACCTTTGCCCGGGACCGTTTGCGCCTTTTGGCACACGTATATGATGGTGTCGCTAGCATCCATATGATAAAGAGCCCGGGCTGACATGGCTAGTCGTAAACCCAAAGTGGCACTAACTTACAGGGACAGGCATCCATGACCCAGCATCGAACGTGTCGGTCATCAGCGAGTGAATCCAGGCTGTAGCACTGGGCTAACAGGACTCCGGTGAACCGGGCTGTAGCGGGCTAACAGGACTCCGGTATTCATCGCGTGACATTTCCCCGAAGGGACAGACACAGGATCGAAGAAGGACACATGCCGGCCATCCTAAGTGTTCCGGAGCAGCAGCAAGCTACCAGGGCTCAGTGGAAGCACTAGGAGACATTTCCCGGTAAGAGAGGCTACTAAGAATAAACAACTAGATAGTCAGATCCCACACATAGCAATACACATTACACGTACGCATAACATGCAAGTATGTGCTGTACAACATGGCATCACAGCATAACTCAACAATCATATAGATAGAGGCTCAGAAGAGCCATCATAGCATTTATTGCAAACAGGGGTCACAAAACCCATCATACAGAGCATACAAGCAACAAACGGAAGCATTACATGTCTGAGTACAGACATCTATAAATGAAAAAGGCTGAAAGCCTGACTATCTACAACGTCCGATCAAGATCGTAGCTGAGGTACTAGCTACTAGTCGAAGTCCACGAGAGCACTAATAAGACCGAAGTCTCCGCTGCAAAAACATAAATAAAGCAACATGAGTACAAAGGTACTCAGCAAGACTTACATCAGATCCTATCATACATGCATTTGTATCAAGAGGGTAATGTGGGGTTTAGTTGTAGCAAGCCAGCTTTGACTCTGTGGCTATCCTGTTCTACGACTACCAGAAAATCTTGAGGTGAGACAACGTACACGAGTCCACTAATCACCACACAATACACTACTATGGATTCATCCCCGTCTCCCTACGAGAAGGCCATCCATAGCACTCACACTTGTCTTGAGCATTTTAGGGTATCCACTTCAAGTTGTCTATGTACCATGTAAGCATCCAAGAAGTCCATAACCGCGGACCCGGCTATTCGAATAGATCATGTTAACCCTGCAGGGGTGTACTTCTTCACACACGCTCTCGCCACTTACCGCCATGTACACGTCATGTATCTCGGCAACCTTCAAGCGGAAGCCTGGCGAGGGTGTCGGCCACGACCTGACTAACCACACAAGACTCTAGCCCAGGTTTATCGCCTATTAGGGTTCCATCCGCAAGGAGATCCGGCCGGGGTGTCGCTCACGGCCCCAAACGATGTGTGCAGGGTTCCCGAGCCCACCATCCGGGTGCCACTCGGTACACCAGGCCACATGTGCCTAGTCTGTCCCAAGCCCACCTGGCCGGGTGCCACTTGGTAGACTACTAACACTACCTACAAACACCAGAAACTAGTTGCGACTCCTGGACAGAGATCAAGTTGGTTAATAAGTCGAGAGAGTCAATTAAGGATCCCAATGTGTGGTAGTATCGAGTCATTGGACAACATACATAGAACTCAGTGCTTAAGGACGGCTCCAGTGAGACAACCCACCATGTACTCCTACATGGCCTCTCACCGCTACCTTTACCAAATCGTGTTCACACACTTAACTCTCAGCACCAGAACATATCGTAACACTCCAATTCACTCCCAATGAATCAGACCCGACACAACTCTAAGCAATAGCAGGCATAGCATGGTAGGAACACAACAATGGCTTCAATCAACTCCTACACATGCTAGTGGGTTTCAACTATTTACTGTGACAATGACAGGTCATGCAGAGGAATGGGTTCAACTACCGCAGCACAAAGTAGCAGAAGAATCGTTGTTGTCCTAATGCAATAACTGAGAGCAGGAGCGAGAGAGTAGGATTTTATCGGAATGAACAAGGGGGTTTGCTTGCCTGGTAGATCAACAAGGGAGGCACTGCTTCATAGACAGGCACTCTGGAACGGACTCCGGAGTAGGACCTATCGAGAGGGAACGGTGCCAACAATCAAAACACAAGCATATGCAACACAATGATGCATGAACATGGCATGAAGATGTGATGCTGATTGTGCTAATGCAACTAGTACTCATTTGGTTTGAAGTCCATTTGAACCAAAGCTCAAATGCAATTCTAAATTTAGTCTCTTATATATGCCATAATGTGTTTTCACCTATACAGCAAGTATAAGTTGGTTTGTCATGCATGAAACTAGTACAGATGGAAAGATTGCATTTTTCTGATAATTTTTCATATATAAATCATTTCAATCTGAGCTACGGTTGAATTGATATGAATTTTTGAAGTTTAAAACAATTTCCGGAATTTCCTGATTTAATTTAAATCCAGAAATCATATTATTGCGTCAGCATGACGTCAGCACGACGTCAGCGGTCAACTGCGGCTGACTGGGGTCAAACCTGACGTGTGGGGTCCACACGTCAGTGACAGGGGGTTAAACAGGGTTAGATTAACTTAATTAACAGATTAGGGGGTCGGGCCCACTGGTCAGTGTTAGTGGCTAATTAGGTTTAGTTATTTTTTAACTAAAATTAGCAGGGCCTGGCCCCACTAGTCAGCGACCCTGGGGGGGTCAAATCCCAGGTCAAACAAGTCAAACCCGCCGGCGGTTAGTCGCCGGCGAGGCCTGAACGCGACGGAGGGCTGCGGAATCGTCGCTCCGGCGACCAATCGCGCGGCGGAGAGCACCTATGCGAAGCCCAGGCTTGCACGCATCCTGTGGCGCCCTCTGTTTCACCGGAGACGGTCTATATCGCCGGCGGCGACCACTTGGGCGGCGACCGGAGTTCGGGATAGCGCGGGCGTGGGGCTGCAGCTCGCGTTCGAGCGAACGGAGGGCACAGGCGGTAGCTACGAGGCAGCAGGAGCACATCGAGCTACTACGCGAGGCGGAGGTGCTCGGGGGCACGGAGCTCGCTGGCCATGGCGGACGGCGGCTTCGGGCGCTCGCGGGGCAGCGGCTACAGGGCACGCGCGAGAGAGAGAGGTGAGGGGAAAGGAAGAGGGGCTCACGGCGGACTCGCAGAGTAGGCCGGTGTGCTCGGGGACGTCCTGCGTCCGGCAAATCGACGGCGATGGCGGCGAGGTCGATCTCCGGCGTCGGTGGTGAAGAAGACAACGGCGTCGGCGATGGAGCGCGTCCGGAGGTGCGTGGCTTGACGAGGAGGTAGAGGGGGTCGTGGCGGAGCTGGGAAGCGTGTCGGGGAGGCGAGGGGAGGCCGGTGGCCACGACAACGGCGAGCGGCGGCGGCGATGGCGCTCGGGTGTGCGAGGGAGAGAGCAGGGGGAGAGGAGGAGGGCGAGGGAGAGTGCGAGAGAGGTCGGGGTGGCTGCGTGGCGTCTCCGGGGCATCCAGACGAGGAGGGGAGAGGGCAGGCAGGCAGAGAGGGAGGTGGCGTGGCGCGGTGGCGCGCGCGCGCGCCGGGCACGCTCCCATCCCTCTGTCGGGGAGGAAGACGACAGAGGGGGGCCAGTGGGCTGGGCCGGCGCTGGCTACTGGGCCGGCCAGGCCGCACAGGGAGGAGGCCCAGGTAAGTTTCTCCTCTTTTTCTGTTTTCTAATTTTTTTGACATTTGTTTTGATTTAATTAAAATATTAAATCATTTTATTACCTTATGCCAATTTTTGCAGGAGCTAACTATATTAATCCAAAGCTCCTCAGCAGGTGGCATAATTTTTGGACCATATTTTATATATATAACAATATATATCCAAGGCAAATAATTATCGGATTAATCCAAATGGCCAAAATTAAATACCTATGAGCTCTTAAAATATTGGTTTGATTTTTATCTCTGTCCAATATTTTCAGAGAGCAACATGAGCATTTTCTTGGACCCTTTTGGAGAAATTTTTATTTGGGTCATTTTCAAAAATGATTCTGAGGGTTCCACCAATCCTCATTTGAAATTTAAATGAATTTTAAACATGATGCACAAATGACTAGCTAGTCTAGGTCATACCAGACTAGGGATGTGACAACTCGCCCCCACTTGAAAAAATCTCGTCCCGAGATTCAGGGGTCGACGGAAAGAAAGCGGGGTACTCCAGTCGAAGACGATCTTCTCGCTCCCAAGTAGCTTCTCTCTCGGAATGACGAGACCACTAAACTTTGAGAAACTTGATGTTCTGACGTCGGGTAACACGCTCGGCTTGATCAAGAATGCGAACCGGGTACTCTCGGTAGGTGAGGTTATCTTGGAGATCAAGCGTTTCGTGGTCCACTCCGCGGATAGGATCCGAGAAGCAACGCTTGAGTTGAGAGACGTGGAAGACATCATGAACTCGAGAAAGATGTGGGGGTAGTTCCAATTGGTAGGCAACTTCTCCTCGTTTAGCGAGAATACGAAAAGGACCAATGTAACGAGGAGCCAACTTGCCCTTGATACCGAAACGATGGGTACCCTTCAAAGGAGTAACCCGAAGGTAAGCTCGGTCGCCAATTTCATAAGTCATATCCTTATGATGACGATCATACTGACTTTTTTGACGAGACTGGGCTGTTTTCAAATTCTCACGAATGATGCGAACTTGCTCTTCTGCCTCCTGGATCATGTCCGGTCCAAAGAATTGTCTTTCACCGGTTTCTGACCAGTTCAAAGGTGTTCGACATCTTCGTCCATAGAGAACCTCAAAAGGAGCTTTCTTGAGGCTGGATTGATAGCTATTGTTATAAGCAAACTCGGCAAAAGGAAGACATTTCTCCCAATCCATACCGAATGAGATAACGCAAGCTCTAAGCATGTCTTCGAGAATTTGATTGACCCGTTCCACCTGACCACTCGACTGAGGGTGGAAAGCAGTACTGAAGGAAAGATGGGTTCCCATGGCAGTTTGGAAACTCTCCCAGAAATGAGAAGTGAAAAGACTGCCACGGTCTAAATTGATCTCTAGTGGAACACCATGGAGTGATACTATTCGAGAAATGTATAAGTCAGCAAGCTGACTAGCAGTGATACTCTCTCGAACAGGAAGGAAGTGAGCCACTTTGGAAAGACGATCAACGACTACGAAGATAGCGTTATTCCCTCTCTTGGTCCTGGGAAAGCCGGTGATGAAGTCCATACCAACTTTATCCCATTTCCATTCAGGAATAGCTAAAGGCTGAAGGGTGCCAGCAGGTCTCTGATGTTCTGCCTTAACGCGACGACAAACGTCACATTTAGCAATGAACTCAGCGATTTTTCTCTTCATCCTAGTCCACCAGAACCTCTGGCGTAGATCCTGATACATCTTAGTACTACCGGGATGAATCGTGAGAGGAGATTCATGCGCCTCCTTAAGAACCAATTGTCGCAGATGTTGATTCTTGGGAACCACCAAGCGATTCTCAAAGAAAACAACACCACGATCATCCATAGAGAACCATCCACCAACTCCCTTCTTAATGTTATCCTTGATTCGAGAAATACCCGTATCATATTGCTGGCTAGTTATGATCTGATCCTCAAGAGTAGGTTTTGCCACCAAGGTAGAAAGGAATCCGTGAGGAGCAATGTGAAGGTTAAGCTTACAGAATTCCTCATGGAGAAGTGGTTGGCCTTGCTGCAACATGAGATTGTTGCAATAGGATTTACGGCTTAGAGCATCAGCCATGACATTGGCTTTGCCTGGGGTGTAGGTAATCCCTAGATCATAATCTGTGATTAACTCCAACCAACGTCTTTGCCTAAGGTTCAGATTCGGTTGGGTGAAGATATACTTGAGACTCTGGTGATCGGTGTAGATCTCGCAACGTTTACCAAGAAGGTAATGTCGCCAGGTCTTGAGTGCATAGACTACGGCTGCAAGCTCTAGATCATGCGTAGGATAATTCTCCTCATGTGGATGCAACTGTCGAGATGCATAGGCAATCACATGACGATCCTGCATAAGAATGCAACCTAGTCCCTATCATGAGGCGTCGCAGTAGATAATAAAGTCTTTAGTGAAATCCGGTGGCACAAGTATGGGAGCAGAGGTCAGGCGCCTTTTCAGTTCCTGAAAACTGTGTTCACACTGTGGGGACCACTCAAACTTTTTATCTTTCTTGAGAAGTTCCGTGAGGGGTTTGGCTACTTTGGAGAAGTTTTCAACAAAGCGGCGACAATAGCTGGCTAGACCAAGGAAACTCCTAACTTGTTTAACGGTCTCAGGTGGAGTCCAATCGAGAACGGCTTGAACTCTCACGGGATTGACAGCAATGCCCTTACCAGAGATTACGTGGCCTAGGTAGGTCACTTCTGGCAACCAAAATTCACACTTGGAGAACTTGGCATAAAGGCGGTGCTCTCTGAGTTTTTCTAACACAAGTCTAAGATGTTCGGCATGCTCTTCCTCGTTTTTCGAGTAAATAAGAATATCATCGAGGTAAACCACGACGAACTTATCTAAGTACTCCATGAAGATCGAGTTCATCAAGCGGGAGAATGTGGCTGGGGCGTTGGTTAGGCCAAAGGACATGACGGTGTACTCGTACTGGCCATAACGAGTGACAAAAGCTGTCTTGGGAATGTCCCCTTTCTGATCTTAATTTGGTGGTATCCTAACCTTAAATCCATCTTGGAGAAGACTGAGGATCCAATGAGCTGATCATACAGATCGTTGATCCTGGGGAGCGGATACTTGTTCTTTATCGGGACCAAATTAACGGGACGATAATCTACAACCATCCGGTCTGTACCATCCTTCTTCTTGACGAAGAGGACGGGGCAAGCCCAAGGAGAAGAACTAGGACGGATGAAACCCTTTTGCAAGGACTCATCGAGTTGTTTCTTAAGCTCGGCTAGTTCTAAGGGTGCCATCTTGTAAGGTCTTCTGGAGATTGGAGCAGTTCCTGGGATAAGATCTATGACGAACTCTACATCTCTGTCAGGTGGAACACCTGGCAGTTCCTCTGGAAAGACATCCGGAAAGTCACGGACTACCAGGATATCTTCAAGGTCTGGAAGAGGGCTGTCATTAAGAGAATAGAGCTGACGCTTTGCAACTCTAGTGGAGACAGTGACTATCTTGCCAGATGGGTGTGTAAGCTGAACAGATCTTGTGTAACAATCAATCTTGGCATGATGAGCTGTCATCCAGTCCATACCCAAGATGATGTTAATATCTGAGGACTTGAGGGCTACCAGTGATGCAAGGAATACGAGTCTGTCAACAAGGATTTCATTACCATAGCTGATTCTGGTGGTCTGCCATCTAGACCCTGGGGTTTGGATTTCAAGCGGAGTTGGCATATCACAAAATGACATGTCGTGCAAACGAGCATAGCCTTCAGAAATGAAGGAGTGAGATGCTCCAGTATCGAATAGAACTGATGCTGGGTGACAATTGACAAGGAGTGTACCAAGAACGACATCCGGATCATCATGAGCATCTTTAGCTGAGACGTGATGCACACGTCCACGTTCAGTGTGAACTGGCTTGGCTTTGATCGTCTTACTCGGCGGCTTAACACAGCCAACAGTCTTCTCGGGCTGGGGTGGAGCATAACTAGTCTGAGAGCAGTCACGTGCATAGTGTCCTGGCTTCCCGCATGTGAAGCAAGTCCCTGAGGTTGGACGTGGACCCGCAGTGACAAGCGGTCTACCAGTAGGCATGGCTGAAACATACAACTGAGCTGGGGAAGGCACCACATGAGATGACCTCGGTGTATAACCGGAAGGAAGAGCGGAGTTTGGAACCCAAATCCGGCGCTTCTAGGAACTAGAGCCAGAGGAAGATCCCAAATCACGGGTGTGCTTACGAGACTCCTCGTAAGTGAGCTGAGCTGTCTCTGCATTAATGGCTTTGTTCACAAGAGCTTGGAATGTATCACAATGATGCAGGTGGAGATCACGACGCAACTTGGGATTGAGACCCTTTCGGAACCTAGCCTGCTTCTTGGCGTCCGTGGACACTTCTTCTGTGGCATAACAGGCGAGGTTCTCGAACTCTCTGCTGTAAGCATCAACAGCCATCTTATTCTGGGTGAGACTACAGAACTCTTCTCTCTTGCGATCGATGAGGGCTTCAGGAATGAGATGCTCGCGAAAAGCATCAGTGAAATCCTTCCAGGTAGGAATCTGGCCAGCTGGAAGCAAAGCCTCATAGTTCTGCCACCAAAGACTAGCAAGACCTTCCAGGTGGTATGTGGCATAGGTGACCTTGTCATCTTCAGCTACGCTCGCGGAATGCAGCTTATGAGTGATGCTACGGAGCCAGTCATCTGCATCGAGTGGCTCGATGGAATGATGAAAGGTAGGTGGGTGCAAACGAATGAAGTCATGAATGGTCACAGACTTATTGGACTGAGGTGCGGTGTTCTTGTCGATACGTGCCAACAAACGGTTAGACTCACGCTTGTTCCTCTCCATCTCTAACATGAACTCTGTCAACGAAGGCGGATCAGGAGGATCCTCATCCCCACCATATCCATGGTTCTGGCTACGAATAATAGAACTTGATGACATCCTGAGAAACG
Source organism: Triticum dicoccoides (assembly GCF_002162155.2). Lineage (NCBI taxonomy): Eukaryota > Viridiplantae > Streptophyta > Magnoliopsida > Poales > Poaceae > Triticum > Triticum dicoccoides. The sequence continues at coordinate 403,881,496 of NC_041392.1, forward strand.
AAACCAGGGACGGAGTCAGCATCAACTATAGACTGTAGAATGTAGGACAAGGAATTAGTATCTCTCGAACTCCTAGGAAAATTCCGGCAGCATAACGGCAGTAAAATGCTCAGAATGAGACATCCTGCTAAAAATGGGGTGGTAACATACTCATCATTACTCAAGGTTCTGAGATCATACTAAACAGACTACACCGGAATTACTCGAAAACTGGGGTATGACTCTGATCAACCAATCCTATGGGACTACGGAGTAGTAACACGTGATCCTGATAGACGGAAGAGAAAGCCTAGTTCCTTAATCCCGTTGGAAAGATAGGATGACTCAGATCAGAAGGCCATGAGGTATAAGAAGTAAAAAGAGCCTTACGTTCCTTCCCACAATCAATTCCCTTACATAACTAAAGAATTTCTAGACTCAACTTCGACCAGTTTGGCTTGGTAATCCTACAGGAAGTCAGGCTCTGATACCAGCGCTGTCAGGACCCCGACTCAATGCCACATCGATCTAGCATGTAACACCTCATATCACTTTGCGGCCTCACGCACGGTATCCCCGCGGGTGTCGCCTTACCTTTGCCCGGGACCGTTTGCGCCTTTTGGCACACGTATATGATGGTGTCGCTAGCATCCATATGATAAAGAGCCCGGGCTGACATGGCTAGTCGTAAACCCAAAGTGGCACTAACTTACAGGGACAGGCATCCATGACCCAGCATCGAACGTGTCGGTCATCAGCGAGTGAATCCAGGCTGTAGCACTGGGCTAACAGGACTCCGGTGAACTGGGCTGTAGCGGGCTAACAGGACTCCGGTATTCATCGCGTGACATTTCCCCAAAGGGACAGACACAGGATCGAAGAAGGACACATGCCGGCCAGCCTAAGTGTTCCGGAGCAGCAGCAAGCTACCAGGGCTCAGTGGAAGCACTAGGAGACATTTCCCGGTAAGAGAGGCTACAAAGAATAAACAACTAGATAGTCAGATCCCACACATAGCAATACACATTACACGTACGCATAACATGCAAGTATGTGCTATACAACATGGCATCACAGCATAACTCAACAATCATATAGATAGAGGCTCAGAAGAGCCATCATAGCATTTATTGCAAACAGGGGTCACAAAACCCATCATACAGAGCATACAAGCAACAAACGGAAGCATTACATGTCTGAGTACAGACATCTATAAATGAAAAAGGCTGAAAGCCTGACTATCTACAACGTCCGATCAAGATCGTAGCTGAGGTACTAGCTACTAGTCGAAGTCCACGAGAGCACTAATAAGACCGAAGTCTCCGCTGCAAAAACATAAATAAAGCAACATGAGTACAAAGGTACTCAGCAAGACTTACATCAGATCCTATCATACATGCATTTGTATCAAGAGGGTAATGTGGGGTTTAGTTGTAGCAAGCCAGCTTTGACTCTGTGGCTATCCTGTTCTACGACTACCAGAAAATCTTGAGGTGAGACAACGTACACGAGTCCACTAATCACCACACAATACACTACTATGGATTCATCCCCGTCTCCCTACGAGAAGGCCATCCATAGCACTCACACTTGTCTTGAGCATTTTAGGGTATCCACTTCAAGTTGTCTATGTACCATGTAAGCATCCAAGAAGTCCATAACCGCGGACCCGGCTATTCGAATAGATCATGTTAACCCTGCAGGGGTGTACTTCTTCACACACGCTCTCGCCACTTACCGCCATGTACACGTCATGTATCTCGGCAACCTTCAAGCGGAAGCCTGGCGAGGGTGTCGGCCACGACCTGACTAACCACACAAGACTCTAGCCCAGGTTTATCGCCTATTCGGGTTCCATCCGCAAGGAGATCCGGCCGGGGTGTCGCTCACGGCCCCAAACGATGTGTGCAGGGTTCCCGAGCCCACCATACGGGTGCCACTCGGTACACCAGGCCACATGTGCCTAGTCTGTCCCAAGCCCACCTGGCCGGGTGCCACTTGGTAGACTACTAACACTACCTACAAACACCAGAAACTAGTTGCGACTCCTGGACAGAGATCAAGTTGGTTAATAAGTCGAGAGAGTCAATTAAGGATCCCAATGTGTGGTAGTATCGAGTCATTGGACAACATACATAGAACTCAGTGCTTAAGGACGGCTCCAGTGAGACAACCCACCATGTACTCCTACATGGCCTCTCACCGCTACCTTTACCAAATCGTGTTCACACACTTAACTCTCAGCACCAGAACATATCATAACACTCCAATTCACTCCCAATGAATCAGACATGACACAACTCTAAGCAATAGCAGGCATAGCATGGTAGGAACACAACAATGGCTTCAATCAACTCCTACACATGCTAGTGGGTTTCAACTATTTACTGTGACAATGACAGGTCATGCAGAGGAATGGGTTCAACTACCGCAGCACAAAGTAGCAGAAGAATCGTTGTTGTCCTAATGCAATAACTGAGAGCAGGAGCGAGAGAGTAGGATTTTATCGGAATGAACAAGGGGGTTTGCTTGCCTGGTAGATCAACAAGGGAGGCACTGCTTCATAGACAGGCACTCTGGAACGGACTCCGGAGTAGGACCTATCGAGAGGGAGCGGTGCCAACAATCAAAACACAAGCATATGCAACACAATGATGCATGAACATGGCATGAAGATGTGATGCTGATTGTGCTAATGCAACTAGTACTCATTTGGTTTGAAGTCCATTTGAACCAAAGCTCAAATGCAATTCTAAATTAAGTCTCTTATATATGCCATAATGTGTTTTCACCTATACAGCAAGTATAAGTTGGTTTGTCATGCATGAAACTAGTACAGATGGAAAGATTGCATTTTTCTGATAATTTTTCATATATAAATCATTTCAATCTGAGCTACGGTTGAATTGATATGAATTTTTGAAGTTTAAAACAATTTCTGGAATTTCCTGATTTAATTTAAATCCAGAAATCATATTATTGCGTCAGCATGACGTCAGCACGACGTCAGCGGTCAACTGCGGCTGACTGGGATCAAACCTGACGTGTGGGGTCCACACGTCAGTGACAGGGGGTTAAACAGGGTTAGATTAACTTAATTAACAGATTAGGGGGGTCGGGCCCACTGGTCAGTGTTAGTGGCTAATTAGGTTTAGTTATTTTTTAACTAAAATTAGCAGGGCCTGGCCCCACTAGTCAGCGACCCTGGGGGGTCAAATCCCAGGTCAAACAAGTCAAACCCGCCGGCGGTTAGTCGCCGGCGAGGCCTGAACGCGACGGAGGGCTGCGGAATCGTCGCTCCGGCGACCAATCGCGCGGCGGAGAGCACCTACGCGAAGCCCAGGCTCGCGCGCATCCTGTGGCGCCCTCTGTTTCACCGGAGACGGTCTATATCGCCGGCGGCGACCACTTGGGCGGCGACCGGAGTTCGGGATAGCGCGGGCGTGGGGCTGCAGCTCGCGTTCGAGCGAACGGAGGGCACAGGCGGTAGCTACGAGGCAGCAGGAGCACATCGAGCTACTACGCGAGGCGGAGGTGCTCGGGGGCACGGAGCTCGCCGGCCATGGCGGACGGCGGCTTCGGGCGCTCGCGGGGCAGCGGCTACAGGGCACGCGCGAGAGAGAGAGGTGAGGGGAAAGGAAGAGGGGCTCACGGCGGACTCGTAGAGCAGGCCGGTGTGCTCGGGGACGTCCTGCGTCCGGCGAATCGACGGCGATGGCGGCGAGGTCGATCTCCGGCGTCGGTGGTGAAGAAGACAATGGCGTCGGCGATGGAGCGCGTCCAGAGGTGCGTGGCTTGACGAGGAGGTAGAGGGGGTCGTGGCGGAGCTGGGAAGCGTGTCGGGGAGGCGAGGGGAGGCCAGTGGCCACGGCAACGGCGAGCGGCGGCGGCGATGGCGCTCGGGTGTGCGAGGGAGAGAGCAGGGGGAGAGGAGGAGGGCGAGGGAGAGTGCGAGAGAGGTCGGGGTGGCTGCGTGGCGTCTCCGGGGCATCCAGACGAGGAGGGGAGAGGGCAGGCAGGCAGAGAGGGAGGTGGCGTGGCGCGGTGGCGCGCGCGCGCCGGGCACGCTCCCATCCCTCTGTCGGGGAGGAAGACGACAGAGGGGGGCCAGTGGACTGGGCCGGCGCTGGCTGCTGGGCCGGCCAGGCCGCACAGGGAGGAGGCCCAGGTAAGTTTCTCCTCTTTTTCTGTTTTCTAATTTTTCTGACATTTGTTTTGATTTAATTAAAATATTAAATCATTTTATTACCTTATGCCAATTTTTGCAGGAGCTAACTATATTAATCCAAAGCTCCTCAGCGGGTGGCATAATGTTTGGACTATATTTTATATATATAACAATATATATCCAAGGCAAATAATTATCGGATTAATCCAAATGGCCAAAGTTAAATACCTATGAGCTCTTAAAAATATTGGTTTGATTTTTATCTCTGTCCAATATTTTCAGAGAGCAATATGAGCATTTTCTTGGACCCTTTTGGAGAAATTTTTATTTGGGTCATTTTCAAAAATGATTCTGAGGGTTCCACCAATCCTCATTTCAAATTTAAATGAATTTTAAACATGATGCACAAATGACTAGCTAGTCTAGGTCATACCAGACTAGGGATGTGACATAGATCAGCAACCCTAGCCCAAACCTCCACCGTATCAAACACCATCTCAGATGGTCTAGTAACACCATCATAATCCTTGAGCACCACAATATTGAAGTCAAACTGCCAGGGTCCGTTATTTAACACGTGTTTCCAGTCACCTTCGCTTCCAAACTTCACCATGAACATGTTCCTTCCAATTATCTTGAACTTTGCTTCTTTGTGGAGGCCCCATGCCCTTGGCATCGCCATCTCGAGAGCACACTGATTCATGAGCCTTGGGGTAAACGCTTTCCCTATGGCCGACCACTTCGCCGGCCTAGCTTGTTCTCGTTCAGGCTCCTTGAAGACAAACCTTGCAGCCTCCTTCTCCGTCAGCACAAGTCCCCCCAAGCGCGCAGTTAGTCCCGCCGCCTCCTCGGAGACTTTGCCATCTACGGGCGACTGCGATGAGTTTCTGCTTTGTGCGTCCAGTGGTGTCTTCTGCACTGAGCCCATCGCCGCCATACGCACGCCTGATCGCGGCGTTGTCGCCCCCGTGGGGGCTGCCGTCGCGCCCGTTGCCGCTCGTGGCGTAGTCGTCGCCTTGGGAGCGCTCGCTGCGTTCTGCGGCGCCGCCGCCCCGTTCCTCATCCTGTCCGCCATGGCACGTCCACAGCAGAGTCAGATCCACGCCGATCCGCGCGTTCGGGGACGCCGTCGCCCCTTCACGCACCACCGATAGCCTCACCACCACCGCGGAAAACCCTAACCCTAGCTCTCGACAGCGATCGCCTCACAATCGCCTCGATCGCCTCTCCGTGTTTTCCTCGCGAGGTGGGCCCTCACTCATTCCCGCGTCATCCGCCGGCGCGCGGCGTTGGGATCTGCTCTGCTAGCAGATCAATTACAATGTAAAGGGTGGCAAAATATCAAAGTGCTAAATAAGTGGTGGCAAAAAATCAAATACCCCGGCCCTTGAAGCCGCGGCCCCTCCCACGGCGAGTAAAGGCAACGCCGAACGCGAAGGACGGTTGGTTCAGACAGAACCTGGAAGCGGCAGGAGGAGCCATCTCGGCCCCCGCGGAACCTCGATCTGTGCTCTGAGGCTCTGAGCAGTGCGGACGCTGTCCTGGCTGCTGCAGCTGTGACTGTTGGGAGGCAGAGGCGGAGTCGTGCGCGCCAGGTGTTCGACGAGGTGCCGCAACCATGTTAACGCCATTGCGCGTGTTGCTGCGGTGCCGTCGGCCGCCGATCCGCGCCGCCGCCACGTTCTTTACCAGCTCGGGAAGCGCACCCCTCGCGCCTCCTCCTGCGCTTGTGGAGACCGCTGATGAGTCGGAGCAGGAGGGGTCGTCCATCGCACCGGACTCCAGGTCCCCCCCCCCCGCCCCTTTTCTTTTGTCTGTCTTCCATTATTATGCCGCTCGTCGGTGTGAAGATGCACAGAGGATCCGATGGATTTTCCTTTTTACTGCCAGTAGTGTTTTTTAGTCTGTTATAAGGAAGTAACACTCCATTTCGTTTGTTCCCCTACAGGTCATGGAATGGGTGATCAGAGAGAGACCCTACAAGCTGAGTGAGCTTGATTACTCCTATCTCCTAGAGTTCACAGCTAAAGTTCATGGCATTTCTGAAGCCGAGAGCCTCTTCCTCCGTATACCTCAAGAATTCCGGAATGAGCTGCTCTACAATAACCTTGTAATGGCTTGTTTGGAGCAGGGCTTGATTAAGCTTTCATATGGTTACCTGAGGAAGATGAGGGAACTGTCCCTGCCAATTTCACCGTACGTTTACAATCGCTTGATCATCCTCCATTCTTCTGAGGGGCGTAGGAAGACTATCTCCAAAATCCTCGCTCAGATGAAAGCCAGTAGAGTGACCCCCCACACCTCAACCTACAACATCTTGCTGAAAATACAGGCCAATGATCACAATATTGATGGAGTGGCGAGGGTGTTCAGTGATATGAAAAGAGCAAAGATTGAGCCAAATGAGATCACTTATGGCATTCTAGCAATTTCACATGCTGTAGCAAGGCTATATACTGTTTCCCAGACATACATAGAAGCCATCAAGAATTCTATGACAGGTACTAACTGGTCTACACAGGAAATTCTTCTTATCTTGTATGGGTACCTTGGAAAGGAACATGAGCTAAAGATGACGTGGAACCTCATGCAATGCCTTCCTCATATTCGATCCAAAAGCTTTACACTAGCAATTGAAGCATTTGGAAAGGTTGGCTGTGTTGAGCAGGCAGAAGAGATTTGGCGAGAGATCAAATCAACAAGGAAGCTAAAGCTTACAGAACAGTTCAATTCCATGTTATCAGTTTACTGCAGGCATGGCCTTGTGGATAAAGCAGCGGCCGTGTTCAAAGAAATGAGAGCAAGTGGTTGTCAACCAAATGCTATTACGTATTGTCACTTGGCATTGGGTTGCTTGAAAGCAGGTTTTGTGAAACAAGCTGTGAACACAATGGATATGGGAAAAAAGGAAGTTGTCACAAGGAAGGTGAAAAGTTCAACACCATGGTTGGAGACCACTCATTTATTGCTTGAAAATTTTGCAGAGATTGGTGACTTAGAAAATGCGAAGAAAGTTTTTGCAGAACTGAATGAATCAAAGTACTGTAGAAATTCCTTTGTGTATAATACCCTTCTAAAAGCTTATGTTAAAGCAAAAGTTTATGAGCCAGATTTTGTAAAGACGATGATTTTGAGAGGTGCAATGCCTGACGCCGAGACACATAGCCTTCTGGGACGCGGCTCATCTGACGTACGGCCCACACACTGACGTGTGGGCCCGGACCCACCCATCAGCGGCCCAACGGTAGGGGGCCGTACGTCAGGGGATCCGGCTCCAGCCTTCTGAGACTGATTGAACAGTACAAGACATGATACTGTCCATACAGTAACCACTAACCAACTGCCGGGGCTTTGAAGGATTAGGATGAAAAGGAAACATCAGTGCTAAGTTGAGCCATTTCTTCTGCACACGATGCATTCAATCGTCATTTGACTGTGGGAGTGGTACATGAACATGTGCACAATCCAATTGATGAATGCACCTTCTTTTGGTATCCAAGCAGGTTGCCCAAAACTTGCATGGTCAAAATATCGAAACTGGTGTTTCCTTTGTGTATGAGTTGCATAAAACAATCAGTTAGGTCAGCGAGTCTTTGTTAGAATGTATAGTTTTTTTATTGCCATTTTGATTTTGTTTCTGAAACATTGCAGGAGATCTGCATTTCACTTAAAACTAGACTAGAAGGGACCAAGGGAAATTACACCAGTCACTGGACAAACACTTCCAAGAAAAATTACAAACTCAGCATTTTACAGTTACGTCGAGACTAGATAGACATGTTACATGTACTGAAGATATTGTACTACCCATAACAGTATTTGTAGCTCTCTATTGCTACGTTGTTCCCAGGTGCTGGTCACAAAATGAGCAATCATGTGCATATCCAGGAGCAGTCTGACATTTTTGCAGAGGTTTGCACATGGACAAGGTTTGAGAAGCTGGTGAATTCCATAAACTCTATTTGACGCTGACCCATCCAACCATCTTGATCTCCAGAACTACCAATGGTGATACTTTTGGACCTCGCGAAATATCTGTGATATACTCTATAGTGTTTCCTGTTGTTCGGTGTAATCAAATGACAATCCTGAAATGTAAATAGCAAATGTTCATCTGTTCAAACAAATTTGGTCATCTTCTGGTTCTTTTATTTTTTCTCAGAGGGAGACTGGTTCTTGATATGCAGGGGCAGACAATGCCCCATGAGATGTTCGACTAAAACTGGACAGCTGGTTGCTTGTTTGGGACAGAGAAGTAGAGTACTGCTGCATGTTCCAAACATTGACAACCTATTAGTGTACTATCCACTTTATACAATGTCAAAACAGCTGGCTGCGGTGGCAAATCCAGAAGAACTCTTCATGTTCTGCAGGAGCTTAAAGGAAAAATATCTTCATTTTTTTTCGCAGTGACTTGTACTAATATACTACAAATTACATTGGACTATCATTTCAGATCATGAGAAAAACAAAAAGATTTATCCAAGATCTGGATGCCAATCTTTCTGGACACTAGATCAAGTCATTAAGACAAGAGGAAACCTTAGAATAGAAAAGAATGGTGCATTTGTTGCTACATTCATCAGTCTTGACGGTACAAAAACTATAGCTGAGGAAATTAACTATCTTCAAATTCAGGCATACACAGTACAGAGATAACAATTAACAATTCACTGAAAAACAAACAGATGCAATATCAGGGAAATTTATCCCCACATACATGCTAATAATTCCTTTTCCATGAAAAAGGTATACATGAGCAAAGCAATAGCATATACATTCCTACCTTATAATCTTGACTATGTTTTTGGAGCTTGACATGGTACAGACAAAGCATGATCTATATATGTTTTATTGGAGAAAATGGCAGCACCACTTTTACCTACTGCTGCTGCCTCCTCCTTGTTCTTCTTGTGGTTGTGGACTCCGAAGGTCTGGACCTCCTACTTTGGGCTGCCTGTCCCACTATAACAGCCAGGGTGCTAGAAGTCGATGCCTGCTCCATGGATGACGACTGCTGAGTAACTGTGGGTGCAGCATTAACGGAATTAGAAGACGGCAATCGGACCTGATTGCCACTCTCAGGGGCCGCGTTGCTTGCACGCAGCATTATTGGGGAGGGTGAAACAAGACTGTGTCTTTGCTGTCTCCGTACCCTAGCCCTTGACCGGGCTGCGGGAAGTACAGTCACCTCAACCCCGCCTGCAGGTGGAGCTGCCTGGCCTCTCACTATATCCTGGTTTTCTATCAACCGTCTCACCATGCTTGCAATGCCTCTTGGGTCTGGCATTTGCAGCTGCTGCCTCAAGCTCTCACTCCTGTTTGCGCGTGGTCTGGGAGGAACATCATTGCTGGAGGCGTCCCGTTCACCGCCTCCTCTTCCATATATTGGTGTGACATTTACTTCGAGCACCTCTCCCTTGCAGACAGGGCACTCAGAGTGGGCTGAATGTCCATGGAGCCACTGGTACAAGCATGGCCAGCAGAAGAGGTGGCCGCACGGTGTAACCACAGGCTCTTTAGCCGCTTCAAGGCAGATATTGCACTCGAAACTGGAGTTGCACCCACAGTTCCCGTCCTTCTTGACGGCACCCATTCCTGTCATCTTGCCATCACCATCGAGCTTCTGCCGCCTTGATGCATCTAGAGAGCTGTGAGACCGCTGGATGGCTTGCGCCAGTCTTTCTGCTTCTGGGCTGGTCGGCCGCTGGTTGCGGTTCACAATGTGGTGCTGTTCACTCACCTGGATCAACCTCTGCAGGCGGAGCTCAGGCGTCATGTCTTCAATTGCATTCACAGCCCCCATAGATTGCCTCATCACCCTCGTGCTCACCATCTCTGCTCCGGCTGCAGGAGCCACCAGAATAGGGTGAGAAAGCCTTTCCACCCATTCAAGGCGAACCCCTTCCAGCCCAGGAAGAGACAATGGCGCTGGCGGCGGTGGTGATACATTGGCATCATGTGAGGGCGCGTCGCGCACCACAGCCGGTTCACCAGCATCAAGAGCCTCTTCACTGTCCGTACTGAGGCCATCAAGCCAATCAAAGAGCATCGGATCTATCAGCGATAGCTCCGGCGTGGAGAGCGCATTGGACGGCGAGTATACAACGGGCAGTGGCGGCATCTCCTCTGGTGCCGGTAATACTGCAGGCTCATCCGTTCTTGGAGATTCCGGAACCGGAATGGCCGAGTTGGGCGGCGGCGGGCAATCCATAGCTACGCCCAGCCGACCTGGAGGCCGCGGCAATGGAGGGAGGCCCAGGTACAGGTTTAGATCCATCCGCCTCCTGTTCCCGCTTCCCTCCGCGGCCTCCTCCCCCGCCATCAAGGGCGGATCTAAATAGTGAGCCGGGTGTTAGAAGCTGTGAAGGTGAGCGGCGGGAATTGACTAATCGCTTCACGAAAACAGGTCATACCTCGAAACCCAAAGGCTGCGGACGGGGTGCAGATAGCAGGAACGCGGATGTCCAGACGAGACGAGGAAGAACTGCGACGGCGATGGCGGCGAGGCGCGTAAGACGATGGTCAGGACGAACAGAAAAGAAGTTGGGAGAGTCGGGCGAGGGCTTTTGTCCACGGACGGCGAGCAGTTCTTGCGGCGCGAAATTGCTTGCTCCGGGTCCGGGAGCTTGCGGCGATCAGTGGGAGGGCGGATTCCGGCAGGGAGTCGATTGGATTTGGGGAGGAATCGGGCCGGGATTTGGGGCTGCTGGAGTGGATCGAACCGAGAAGAACGACGAACAGGGGGAGGGGAAGGAGAGGTTTTATTTTCGGCTTTTCTCGTCCTCTTCCCTTCTTCTCCCGCTGTCTTCCCTGTTCCCTCAACAAACTCGGTTGGGAGCCATTTTTTATAGCACAATTGCATTTATTTTTGGTGGACAAGATTTGGAAGGATTTAATTGTATGTAAATTATGGATCTCCTCTTCATAAATATCCATGAATTATTTCAAATTTACCCTCAAAACAAACAAAAATCATAATCCCCTCAAAACATTTTAGATCGTCGGTATATGTGTGGCTTGATTAGATTACTTGCACCGGTCGCAAATCATATGCTCCACTCTTTTCCAAATATATAATAGGAAGGCTGCGACCCAACAGGCTCCCGCTCCCCTCCCGCTCCCGCGCCGCGCGCCACTCCGGCCGCGGCGGCCACCAGCCTCCGTCCCTGCCCACCCGGGCCGGGGCGCCACCAAATCCGCCATGCGGCCGACGTCCCCTGCTGGATCCCAGTGTTCGACCCGCTCCTCGTGCAGCGCCAGATCGGCGCAGGGAGACCCTGCAACCGCGGCAGATCTGTCTGGATCCAGCGGTCCGATGCAAGCGCTGGTCTCTCCACCGCTCCCTCCGGCGTCAACGTCCCGCCCAGACTCCCCGACGCGTTTCCTGCTGCGTGGCGAGAGCTCCAAGGCGGGCGCGACGCACGAGCCAGCGGTCCAAGCAGGGCACCCCTGCCCTGGGAACTGCAGGCTAAAGTCCATTGTGGTAGTGCCCTCACCCGCACCGTCCATTTCCTCTTTGGGCGAGGGGGAGGGATGGACGGAGGTCAAATCGGAGCAGCAACGGCATGCACTTAGTAGATCAGCGGGCAACTCCAGGCGTCGCCAGCCGAGGCAGATGGGCAAGCGCTCCACCATTAAGGAGGACGCTGGCCGCGCTACCTTCTTAAGCCAGTTCGACGACCGCTACTTCAGATGCCTCAGTAGCGAGCACCGCCACGTCGATTGCCGAGATCCACTCCGCTGCATCATCTGCAAGCTGCAGGGCCACTTAGGTAGGGAGTGCCCACAGAATCCGAGGAATAGGCGTGGGGCGGACGGTGCCACCCGCGGCCCGATGAGGGAGAGGCTGCGTTTCCCTACGCCGTCGCCACCGGTCGCGCGCCCCGTCGACATGGACCGCCAGGCCCTCCTCACCGACCCCTCCCGCCGCCCAAGGTCGAGCTACAAGGTGGTGGTCGCCACTCCGGCCATGGAGCACTAAGAGTTTCTGCTCCGGAAGCACGACGTGCTCCTCACGGCCGCGACGCCTCAGCACGCCGCCAACCCCATGTCGGTCGGTCGAGCCATAGAAGAGCAGATCCACACGCCGCCCCACCTGCTGCGCATCACCAGCCACGACCCAGAGGACTTTTTGGTCCACTTCGAGCTTCCGGTGCACAAGGAGAACGTCGTCCGCTGCGGCGTCATCAAGGCCGACGGCGTTGAGTTCAAGGTCAACGGGTGGCACGAGGACGACCACGAGGTGTCGGACGACTACACCCTCCACGTCCGCGTCGTCATCGAGCGGATGCCCATGCAGCTCTAGTCGCTGGCGGGCGCGGAGGAGGTCCTCGGCGACCTCTGCATCGTCGATCGCCTGGACAGCCGCACCCACGAGCGCGGACACGCCAAGTCCTTCGCATGTTGGGTCTGGACGACTGACGTCGCACGCATCCCCACCAAGCGCGAGACCTGGCGCGCGGCCCGTGGGGCGGGCTAGGTCGAGGCCATGCTGGGGTTCTCGCTGCCGAGCCGCCAGGTGGCTACCCCTCCCTGCATCAGGCGTCGCGAGCTGCTGGTGCACGTCGACATGATCGAGGATTGGACCCCCCGCACGTCGCAGTCCTCCCACTCGCGCCAGAGCGGACTCCCCTCGTCAGAGTCCGGCGACGGCGCCCCCTTCCCAACGGTGTACCCGGCAACCTGGACCTGGCACGTTGAACATGGACAGGGGCACCGCCAACCACCCAAGGTGGCCTCCTTGGGATGCCACGGTCTTCAGCGAGGGGGCGGCCGTAGGGACCACGACGACCATGACAGCGAGCGCAGCGGCCGGCGCTCCTGGGCAGACATGCTGCTGGGTCGCGGCCACTCCAGCCGGGCCCCAGCGGCGGCAAAGGAGCGCACCCGAGAGCTTCGCCAGCGCAGCCGCACCCCCACCAGCCGCCACCATAACAAGGGCTGCCATGGACGGGAGATCGCCACCCGCACCACTCCTCCCCTGCCGCTGTGTAGTGCGCCGTCCCCCTCACCACCACCCCCGCCGCCACCAGCAAGAAGGAGCCATGCCAACCACGCCGATGCCGACCCCGTCGCCGAGTTCTTCAAGAGTGGGGACGCTCAGCTCCCTCCCCGCCGCGCATCGAGCTCGGTCAGGAAGAGCTGGAGGAGGCCATTGCGGGCGCCCTCGCCGCCCCGCTCGAGTTCGACGGCAACCACGCGGACGCCAGCGGTGCAGCGGCGTTGACCACCGGTGGGTCCCTCGCATGCATGCAAACCGACTCCGTCCACGCGTACAAGACCACGGCCCCCCAGCGAAAACCACGACCGAGATGGGGCGGTGACGCACTAGGTGTAGCAGATGCAAATCAGGCAAGGCGACACCACCACTCGGCTCCTCTTCCGCGACGCCCCCACGACCCTCGTCGCCGACGCGCCACCCGCTCGCAGGCCGTCCGCTCCGCTCAAGACACGCGCTCCCTCAGCCCCCGTCAGGCACAGCGCCCACCAGGCGACCAACCCCTCCTCCACCCCGGTGGCACAACGGGCCACCCTGTGCCTAGTCCAAGAGCTCGACGTGCTGGGTCCAAGGGAGAGGATGACGGTGAAGGCAACGGAGGTGTAAGTGCATCTAGTGCCACCCCTAGTTAGTTTTGGAGTATTGACGACAAACCTAGTTGAGGGACTAATGTGTTTGTGAGAATTGCAGGATAACACAGGTAGAAGTCCCTCATTGATTCGGTTTTCCTACCAGAGATGACCCCTAAAAATGTATGAAGACATTGAAGTCAAAGGTGGTATATGAAGATATTCACATTGAAGACTATGACAAGAGAAGACACCACATGAAGCCTATGGAGCTCGAAGACTTAGATCTTTCATAGTTCTCTTTCTTCTATGTTGAGTCATAGGAACCACCGTACTGTTAAGTGGGGTCCAAGAGAACCAGTCAGAATGACTGAAGTGATGCTTAAACAAAACCTATGTCTTCGAGTGAAGACTTTGAGAGCGAATCTTGTCCAGAGTCGGGCAAGTCAGCTTTGCTTGAAGCCCAAGTAAAGTTGTCGTGTGAGTTTGAAATCTGACCGTTGGAACACGTGTCAGTTCCTCAGTGACCCAGGGTCATTTCGGACAAACCAGGCCGGGTTGCCAAGTGGCTATAAATAGCCCACCCCCTACAACCATAAACGGTTGGCTGCTCAGATTCAGAGTACGGCTTTTGTCATTTGAGAGCAACCCACCTCGAAACCTTGAGAGAGAATCCCTTGCGAGGATAAAGCCCTAACCACCCAGAGCCAAAGAGAATTAGGCATCACTTAAGTCTTCTTGTCTGTGTGATTTGAAGACTTATTACACTTGAGGACTGTGCATCCTCCAGCCGGTTAGGCGTCGCGTTCTGAGCATCCAAGAGACATTGTGGATTGCCGGTGAACGAAGCCTGTAAAGGTTTGGGAGTCTACCTTGAAGACTTACCAGAGTGATTGGGCGAGGTCTGTGTGACCTTAGCTCAAGGGGAATACGGTGAGGATTGGGTGTCCTGAGCTGCGTGTTCAGGACTGGGTGTCCGGGAGTGGGTGTCCTAAGGTTTAAATACCTAGCCGCCCTAACCAGACATACAGTTGTCACAGCAACTGGAACTGGTCCAACAAATCATTGTCTTCAGCGAGTCACTGGTTTCATCTTCCCTTCCCTTTACTTACTGTTACTCCTTGTGAAGTCATTGTATGTTCGCACTATCTTTTGTCTTCACTGAGTGACTGCGTGTTCTGTGTGGCTTCACAATATCTTCCTACCTGATCCTTACTACATTGCTGCTATTAGTCATTGTGCGTTCACTCTATTGAATACTTGACTATGGCTTGCCTAGTGTAGTCTACCTTCCGCTGCAGGGTAATAGATTTATTTCTATCCTATTCACCCCCCTCTAGTCGATATAACGCACTTTCAATTGGTATCAGAGCAAGGTGCTCCCTTGTTCTGTGTGATTCGGTTTAACCACCTAGAGTTTTAGCTATGTCGACTGCAGGGATAATTAAAGTCTCCGCTGCGTGTCCCGTCTTCGATGGAACTGAATATCCCTACTGGAAGAACAAGATGCGCATGCATCTTGAAGCCATTGACGTCGACCTATGGTATGTCATCAAGAACAGCGTTCCCAAGGCTGGAGAAGGTGTCACTGCTGCTGATGTCAAGAAGTTCGTTCAACTGGACTCTACTGCCAAGAATATCATCTGTGGTCATCTGACCAAAGGACAGTATGGCCGTGTGAGTGCTTTGGAAACATCTAAGCTGGTCTGGGACTGGCTCTCCAAGGTCAATGAAGGCGTCTCAACCCAGAGAGATCAGAGAATCTGTGTCCTTCGCAACCTCTTCAGCCGCTTCAAGCGAAATGACAATGAGAATGTCCAGCTCACATTTGACCGACTCACTGACATCACAAATGAGCTTCAAGCCCTCGGCGCTACTGAGATCACCAAACATGAAGTCGTCAAGACACTACTGAGATCACTTGATAGTTCGTTTGACACCCTAGCCCTGATGATTCAAGAACGTCCTGATTTCAAGACACTCGATCCGTCTGACATACTTGAGAGGCTCAATACACATGAGTTTCAGCTTTCTGAGAAAAGAGATATCTACGGTCCAAACTATGGGCGAACTCGTGCCTTGAAGGCAAAAGTTGTCTCCTCATCTGAAGAAGAATCTGACAGCATTTCGGATGATCCTGAAGACATTGGAAGGGAACTTGCTATGCTTGTGAAGAAGTTCCAAAAATTCACCAAGAAGAAAGGTTTCAGAAAGTCTTCCCGATCAAGCTCAAGGATTGTGAAGCTTCTGCTCACGACTACAAGAAGAAAACATGTCACAAGTGCAAGAACCTGGCCACTTCATCTCTGAGTGTCCACAGTGGGACAATGAGAACAAAAAGAAGAAGAAGAGCAAGGAATATGACTCTAACGACAAGAAGAAGAAGAAATACTCAAAGTCTTCTTCCAAGTCTTCCTCAAAGTCTCCATCACACAAGAAGAGCTCATCTGGCAAGGCACGTGCGTTTGTTGGCAAGGAAATGGATTCAGAGGAGGAGTCCGCTTCTGAGGAGGCGGAGGTGGAGTCTGAGGAGGAGTCCGATTCAGGCGTCGCAAGTCTGGCTACAGCATACGTTGCCAAGTCCATCTTCAACACTGAAGACAAGGACTTCATCACCGACACCAATGCAAATGACAAGGACTACTCCGCTTCTACCTACTGCTTCATGGCACGCGGTGCCAAGGTAAACACACGCACTACTCACTATCAAACATCTAGTGACGATGACTCTGATTGTGGTTCAAAACCCAGCTACAAAACACTTGCTAAAATTGCAACTGAATAATAGAGAGCTATGGAACATATTCAAAAACTGTTAGACAGAAGCGATGATCTGTTAGGTGCTGAAATGACTCGATCTGAATCCTTAATTGAAGACATAAAAAATCTTCACGTTAAGTATGAGGAACTTGAAAGTCGTCATAAAACTCTCTCAACAACTCATGAAAAGCTTTCCTATGATTATCTTCAAAGGAAGCAAGATCTTGAGAAATTGAGAGCGGCTCATGAAGATCTTCAAAAGGAAAATGAGTCACTTCGCGCCAAACAGATCAGTTCCGCTTAGGAAGGATTTGAACCACCATGTCTTAAATGCATTGAGCGTGATAATGCTACTTCTGTTGCTGAATGTTCTACTGCTACTACTGTTGCAATATCTTCAACTGTTGATGTGGTAACTAACCCCTCTGCTGAGGATACCACTGCTATTGCTGATGAGAATGCTAGGTTGAAGACATTGCTTGAAACAGGGATGTACAAAAGTCTTAAAGGGCATCAGACACTATGTGATGTCCTCAAAAAGCAGATTCTGAACCGAAACTCGAGGAAAGAGGGTGTTGGGTTTGTAAGGAAAATGAATGCTGATGGCTCTTACTGGAAACCTGAGCAGTACCCCAAAACCACGTGGGTTGCTGCAAAGGAACCTTCAGTAGATCCATCCAATCTTTCTGGCTTCACTTGTGCTAACCCCATTATCATTAATGAATCCCTTGATGCAAACTATAAACTGTTTAAGAATCAGAATGGTGAAGTGTTTGCCAGGTACATTGGTACTAACTGCAGGAATGGACCGCCTATGAAGAAGATCTGGGTTCTGAAAAGGTGTCTGGAGAATCTTCCTGTGAATGTCATCATGACACCTCACGTGAAGAAGACAAACCTCAGACCAAAGGCTTCATACGGTCCAAAGGCTTCATACAGACAGAGGACTCACCTGAGTCGCACTAACGCAAATGTTTTGTAGGGAAACCATACTCAGGCATATGAATATGAGAGCGGTTCATCAAACCGCCACGTTCATAAGACCAAGAACTATTCTGCTTATTCTTATGAGTACTATTGTCCGCCTACAAGACTGTTTGCTAGGGCTCCAAAGCCAAAGTTCTCAGATGCTGCACTTAGACTTATTGCTTCTAAGCCACCCTTGAAGATGTGGGTGGCTAAGGAAGCTTAACTCTCTTTTGCAGAGAAAGGTCTCCAGCAGAAAACCAAAATCGTTTGACGCTATTGCTGGGGACCTTAAACATCTTGTAGGGCGCAAGATCAAATGCCCGAATGGTCTTACTATGTACTTCGTTCCTGAATCGCTTGCTACTCTCCCTATTAGTCCTAATCTGGATCTAAGCTTTCATAACCCACTGGTTCGTCAAATGTTTTTGCTTCACAATGCTCTTCGTGAAGCCTATCCCCCTAACTGCACTGTAGGGTACGACACCAGCGTCTTCAGAATGGATTATTGATAGTGGGTGTACAAATCACATGACTGGCAAAAGAAGCCTTCTTATGGACTCAACCTTACGTCCATCCGGCAAGAGCCACATCACATTTGCTAACACTGGTAAAAGTAAGGTATTGGGTCTAGGTAGAGTTGAAATCTCAAGGGATCAACACATGGATAAAGTCATGCTTGTTGAATCCCTTGGCTTCAACTTAATGTCTGTCTCAATGCTTTGCGATTTAAACATGATCGTAATATTTAGAAAATATCATTGCCTTGTTCTAATGGAATCTGACAAGTCTCTAGTATTTGAAGGGTATCGAAAAGATGATTTGTACGTGGTAGATTTCTCAGCAGGACCATAGCTTGCCGTATGTCTTCTAGCAAAAGCTTCAGAATGCTGGCTCTGGCATCGGAGGCTTGGGCATGCTGGCATGAGGAACCTCCACACCCTGGCAAAGAAGAAGCATGTCATAGGCATCGAGGGTGTCAAGTTCAAGAAATATCACTTATGCGGTGGCTGTGAGGCAGGAAAGATGACGAGGGCCAAACATCCCTCGAAGACAATCATGACCACTACTCGACCCTTCGAACTGCTTCACATGGATCTTTTCGGTCCCACTCATTACTCACTCTTACTAGTACTGCTTGTCTCTATGGCTTTGTCATTGTTGATGATTATTCTAGATATACTTGGGTGCATATAATCCTTTACAAGACTGAAGTGCAGGATGTCTTCAGACGCTTCGCCAATCGAGCAATGAACAACTATGGCGCCAAGATAAAGCATATCAGAAGTGACAATGGCACTGAATTCAAGAACACTGGCCTTGATACATATCTTGATACCTTGGGCATCACACATGAATTCTCAGCCCCGTACACGCCACAGCAAAATGGGGTCATCGAACGCAAGAACAGAACACTCATTGAGATGGCCAGAACGATGCTAGATGAATACAAGACTCCAAGAAAATTCTGGCCTGAAGCCATTGATACTGCATGCCATACAATCAATCGTGTTTATCTTCACAAGCTTCTGAACAAGACATCTTATGAGCTCCTTACTGGCAACAAGCCAAATGTCAGTTACTTCAGAGTATTTGGCGCCAGGTGCTGGATCAAGGACCCACATCACACCTCGAAGTTTGCACCAAAAGCACATGAGGGTTTTATGCTTGGATATGGAAAGGATTCGCACTCCTACAGAGTCTTCAATCTCTTTCATTACAAAGTGGTTGAAACAGTGGATGTGCGGTTCGATGAGACCAACGGTTCACAAAGAGAGCAACTGCCAAATGTGCTAGATGAAGTTCCATCCAGTGAATCAATCAAGCTAATGGGAACTGGAGAAATTATACCTTCTGAAGCTCATCCTGAAGAAGAACTTATCATCTCAGCACCTGATCAACATGAAGACAATGCTCAGCCTGAAGACATTCCTTCTAACAACGACAATGATCAGCAAGAGCAAAATCTTCGCCCTGTACATCCTCGTGTTGCCAATGAAGTGCAGATTGAAAGAATAATTGATAGCATCAATGCACCCGGTCCACTCACTCATTCAAGGGCAACTCAGATAGCAAATTTCTGTGGGCACTTCGCATTCGTCTCAATAACAGAACCCAAGAAAGTTGAAGAAGCCTTCATGGAACCTGAATGGATTCAAGCTATGCAAGACGAGCTTCAACAGTTTGAGCTGAATAATGTATGGGAACTGGTCAAGCGTCCCGATCCTCGGAAGCACAACATAATAGGCACCAAATGGATATACCGCAACAAGCAAGATGAGCATGGTCAAGTTGTCAGAAACAAAGCTCGTCTCGTTGCTCAAGGATATACTCAAGTGGAAGGCATTGTCTTCGATGAAACATTTTCTCCTGTGGCTAGACTTGAAGCCATATGCATACTGCTGGCCTATGCAAATCATCACAACATACTTCTTTATCAAATGGATGTGAAGAGCGCCTTCCTCAATGGAAAGATTGAAGAAGAAGTGTATGTTGCACAACCTCCTGGCTTTGAAGATCCAAAACATCCTGACATGGTATACAAGCTCAACAAGGCACTATATGGCCTCAAACAAGCCCCTCGGGCCTGGTATGACACACTCAAATACTTCCTGAAGAGCAAAGGCTTCATACCTGGTTCTCTCGACCCCACTCTCTTCACGAAGACATATGATGGTGAACTGTTTGTGTGCCAAATATATGTGGATGACATTATCTTCGGCTGCACCAATCAGAAGTACAGTGAAGAGTTTGGATATATGATGCAAGAGCAATATCCAATGCCTATGATGGGAGAGCTGAAGTTCTTTCTCGGTCTTCAAATACGACAACAACGCAATGACATCTTCATATCTCAAGAGAAGTATCTCAAAGATTGCCTGAAGAAGTTCAGTATGCAAGACTGCAAAGGCTTCACGACGCCAATGCCAGCCAAGCATCATCTGGGTCCTGACGACAATGGTAAAGAGTTCGATCAAAAGGTATACCGCTCCATGATTGGTTCTTTACTTTATCTATATGCATCTAGGCCAGATATTATGCTTAGTGTTTGCATGTGTGCTCGATTTCAAGCGGCACCAAAGGAGTCGCATCACTTAGCTGTGAAGCGAATTCTTCGATATTTGGCTCACACCCCAACTCTGGGATTATGGTATCCAAAGGGCTCAGAGTTTGATCTGGTTGGATTCTCGGATGCTGATTATGCTGGTGACAAAGTTGATCGCAAGTCTACATCAGGCACATGTCACTTTCTGGGACGATCACTTGTATGTTGGTCTTCAAAGAAGCAGAACTGTGTATCTCTCTCCACTGCTGAATCTGAATACATTGCTGCTGGATCTTGCTGCGCTCAGCTTCTATGGATGAAGCAAATGCTCAAAGACTATGGCATTCATCTGAAGCAAGTGCCACTCTACTGCGACAATGAAAGCGCCATCAAGATTGCCAACAACCCAGTTCAACACTCGAAGACAAAGCACATTGAAATTCGTCATCACTTTCTCAGAGATCATGTTGTGAAGGAAGATATTGATATCATACACGTCAACACTGAAGAGCAATTGGCAGATATCTTCACCAAGCCCTTGGATGAGAAGAGATTTTGCAAGTTACGGTGTGAGCTAAATATCCTGGAATCCTCAAATGTCCTGTGATCAGGCACACATCCTAACCCTTATGCATATTGATGACCTAGATGTGCAACACACGAAGTAAAGTATATCTTCAATCAATGAAGACATACATTCTAAGTGTGAATACATTAATGTGGAATTTGACTTCGGAGCGCCACGATAATTGTGCGCCGTGTCTGGGTCTAATACTTCCTATACGGTGGGTAACGCCACCACCAAATGTTCTATTTTGAAGTGTTTCACTCATGGCGTTACCTTGCTATGTCTTCACATTTGGTTTGGCTTCAATCTCAACATGTCTTCATGATTATCTTCACTATGTTGATTATATATATATATACTAGTGTTCTGTCCTCTACAACATTCACTTATAGCTATGTTTTCTCGTTGAATCTTTTGAACTAAGTGAATGTGATCGGACCCTAACCTCTCTATGCTATCTATCTCAAACTCTATCTCTCCAAATCATATGCATTCTATTGAAACTGTCGAATGTCTTCTCTGCGTCCTTGTCAGCAGAAGATACAAAGACAAACCTTAAGTCCACTTTCAATGCTCATTCCTCCACATGAAACCCGAAGAAGTAGGAACGACCACCCGACAATCCAGGCGTGCGTGGGACGTGGAACAAACCCCAAAATTATGCATAACGGCCACGTGTTCCTCAGATGCCTCTGCCACACATCGGCCAAGAGCTCACAGCTGCTGCCATTCTGTGCAATGATGCCATTGATCTGTCAAGTGATGAAGATCTTGCAGATGACGCTCTTGAGCAACTCATCAAGAGCAAAGAAGAAGCAGAAATCTTCAATGATCTGCCTCTCTTTGATGTAACCGTCATCCACAACTTCATTGACGAGTGGTTTGACACGCCAAACATCAGCTTCGAAGATCTGCAACTACCCATTGGCCTCAGTGTCGCCTTCCATGGCGCCATTGCTTCAGAGTTAGCTATCACCCAGCGCATTGTTGAACTGAAGCAAAAGATTGACTATGAAAAGGCTCAGTTCAAGAAGCATATGGCCAAGCTGAGCATGCAAGAGGTGAAGAACTTCAAGATTATGCTGCACGAGCTCAAGGAAGCCTTTCTCAAGAAACGTGCAGAAGCTCAAGGTTCTCGTGAGCGCATGAAGGTTCTGGCTGACAAATGTGTGCAGGCCTACAATGAGTCTGAGAAGCGCAAGGCCCTTGGGCGTCCTGGCATCGACCCCAGGATGGCAGCAAAGAAGATGAAGAAGCCCGCTACGGCCGAACCTGACGCACCAAGGCAGGAAGCATATCCCATTGTCTTCCCAACTAGAATGACTGGCTCGAAGCCAAAAAGCCGGTCAACCGCTTCAGAGCTCAAGAAGACGAGGACTGCTGAGGCTGAAGCCAGGAAGAGGAAACATCCTGAAGCCTCTCCTATTTCCCCCTCCAAGAAGAAGAGGAAGACCAAGAAAGATCGGGCTGCTCCCACAGAGCCTTTGATAGTTGAACCCATTTCCATGGTTCGTCCTGACGCTGAACGCCAACTGACAATCCATGAGCCTGCTTTCACAGAGGCTCATGAAGCTGAAGACTTTCCAGCAGCTGATCCCATCGCTGCTGAAGACATTGGTCAACATGACCATGTAGAAGATGGTGCAGTCCTTCTCAGCTCGAGAACAGCGAACTCATCAGCATTGGTCGTCCTCTGACGCCAATCGCTCAGGATGCTTCATGGGCTGACCACCCACAAGAGGAAGAAGACTTTGAGGCCCAGCCAACTCCAACTACACAGGCGTCGCCTGCGTTGCGCAGGCTTCGCAAAGGACCTAGGCCTCCAGTCTCTGCGTCTGAAGCTGAAACTGCTGAAGACATTCCGGCTGCATCAGCCGATGAAGAAGAAGTCCCACAAGCTGCTACTCCCCTGTCCCACCAAGAAGCGGTTCTCGAGGAGAACGTGATTGTGACCGACCCTCCAGCTCGTCAAGTTGAGGTTGAAAATCTTGAGGCTGCCACCACCACCACCAATGAGCCACTGACACTGTCATGGCTGAAGCTAATGTGGAGCCCTCCCCAACGGAAGAAGAAGTCAGCGAAGCCACTGATCCCGCCACTTCTGTTCCTGAGTCCGCTGCCGGTCCCCAGTTCGACTAGCATGTTGAGCACAGGCCTCAGGTACAGAAGCCAATCCCAAGATTGCCAAGGTTCCCAGGTCCTGCATCAGCACCTGGCTCCTTCAATATCAATGGCTTCAGAGCAGACAACACATTCTTCAACAGCTCCAGGAACCCCTACTCTAGGGAAAGAATATCATCTGATCGGTTCTGGAGTTATCCACAGTGAAGCTATTACTCATGCGTTCTTTACAACCAAGGTCACATCTTCCCACACAAGCGCCTTGACATTGAAGCAATAGCTGGTCTACCCTGTCTGGAAGAAGCTCTGGATTGCTTCAAAGAAGTTGGATTGCTGCCGTTCGTTATTGACCAAGAGCATTGGAATGAAGAGTTGCTGCTCCAATTCTGTGCCACACTTCACATCCGCGGGTATAGCAGAGATCCAAAGACTTGGGTCCTGGAGTGGATGACAGGAAACGTTCATCACGAAGCCAAAGCCTTTGACATCATTGAGCTCACTGGTTTGCCCACTCCTGGCGATCTCTACGAGCATGGTTGTCAGCTTCATAGTGAAGCTATTGAGAGCATCTTTCAGAAGACTGAACCTAATATGAGTCAGATGCTCAGTATGATGAAGCCATTGCCCCAAGATGCTGCTTATCCCACGGAGTTCTTCGTTGAAGACCTTGAGTATCTGCCAAGAACCATTTATCACATCATAAGGCGAACTCTCTGGCCAATCAAAGGACATTCTCCCCATGCCAAGCTGGAAGGTGCAATGAAGACTTTGGTCTTCTACATTCTTCATGGAAAATGCTTCAATACACAGGATTTCTTCATTCGCCAACTTGCTGCATCTGGCTCTGATCTGTTTGGTTTGAAGTTCTATGCCCCTTGGGTGATGCGGCTGATCAAACTTCACTCCGCTATCTCATATCAGCCCTCGGCCCGCAACCATCGAATCTTTTTGCCTGATGTGGATATGTCTATTGAAGCCATCTATCCTGAGCCTGCCAAGGAACCTCTCAGTCTTCAGAATGTAGAGCATCAAAGTTTCACTCAGAACGTTGAAGGCGTTGAAGCCATAACTCGTGTGTATCCTTTGGCTGGCACTACACGTGCACCGCATCCTGCTCTCATTGAAGCCACCGACAGTACAACTGCTCCACGACCCAAGAAGCGCACTCGTGTTCTCAATGACCGAGAGCTTCTTGTGGCTCTTCATCAGAAACAGGATAGGCATCATGACTGGCTGAAGCGTCAGATGCAAAGCCTCTTGGTGGATGTTAATCGCATTCGCAATCTTGCCACCAAGAATGCTTTTGTTGCCCATGAAACCTCTCGCCGCACATGGAAAGGGCTAACACTGATGTGTTCTGAAGATGATCTTCAAGAGGATGGCTTCACTAAGCGATTCAAGTTTGACTCCACACCTCCTCGAAGGGCAGTGCTGCGACGAACTCCATCCCTTGAAGACTCCGAGTTCTCTTCCTCTGCTGCAACTGTGAATGCCAGAGTGATCGAGGATGAAGACGATGCTACTTCACCGCCACCTCCTTCAGCACGCTTCGACTCTGCTCCAAGCTCTTCAGCACCGCCAAACACCACCAACGACCCTGCTGCTTCACCTACTCCTCATGGGAACGAGTAGATGCTCTATGTCTTCAAACCTTTTTGGTCCTTACTGACAAAAGGGGGAGAAGCATATGAGGTTGATAGTCTTCAAGCGGGTCCATATAGTAAATCAAACACTTAAACTCGATGGTCGTCTGCTACTTATCTGCCACCTTGTGTTGCGATGATAAATTCCGCATGTGCGACGATAAATTCCGCACTTAGATCATTCTGCAGACGTCCATTTTCCATTATGCATGTCATTATCTTCATATACTTTCACATGCATAGTGGATTGTCATCATAAGTTGAAGTGGATCTCCACAAGTACAACCTGCCATGTGCATTTGCATTCCAAAAGCAAATTACTTATATGCACATCTTCAGGGGGAGCCCTTGCAACTTATGAAGACAATTCCTTATCATTTACAATTTCACAGATTATATTCCCCGTTG
Organism: Triticum dicoccoides; assembly: GCF_002162155.2. Lineage (NCBI taxonomy): Eukaryota > Viridiplantae > Streptophyta > Magnoliopsida > Poales > Poaceae > Triticum > Triticum dicoccoides. Next base: position 403,906,725 of record NC_041392.1, read on the forward strand.
AAAACTTCAACTAGTTTGTCATCAATCACCAAAAAGGGGGAGATTGTAAGTGCATCTAGTGCCACCCCTAGTTGGTTTTGGAGTATTGACGACAAACCTAGTTGAGGGACTAATGTGTTTGTGAGAATTGCAGGATAACACAGGTAGAAGTCCCTCATTGATTCGGTTTTCCTACCAGAGATGACCCCTAAAAATGTATGAAGACATTGAAGTCAAAGGTGGTATATGAAGATATTCACTTTGAAGACTATGACAAGAGAAGATACCACATGAAACCTATGGAGCTCGAAGACTTAGATCTTTCGTAGTTCTCTTTCTTCTGTGTTGAGTCATAGGAACCACCATACTGTTAAGTGGGGTCCAAGAGAACCAGTCAGAATGACTGAAGTGATGCTTAAACAAAACCTATGTCTTCTAGTGAAGACTTTGAGAGCGAATCTTGTCCAGAGTCAGGCAAGTCAGCTTTGCTTGAAGCCCAAGGAAAGTTGTCGTGTGAGTTTGAAATCTGACCGTTGGAACACGTGTCAGTTCCTTAGTGACCCAGGGTCATTTCGGACAAATCAGGTCGGGTTGCCAAGTGGCTATAAATAGCCCACCCCCTACAACCATAAATGGTTGGCTGCTCAGATTCAGAGTATGGCTTTTGTCGTTTTAGAGCAACCCACCTCGAAGCCTTGAGAGAGAATTCCTTGCGAGGATAAAGCCCTAACCACCCAGAGCCAAAGAGAATTAGGCATCACTTAAGTCTTCTTGTCTGTGTGATCTGAAGACTTATTACACTTGAGGACTGTGCATCCTCCAGCCGGTTAGGCGTCGCGTTCTGAGCATCCAAGAGACATTGTGGATTGCCGGTGAACGAAGTCTGTGAAGGTTTGGGAGTCTACCTTGAAGACTTACCAGAGTGATTGGGCGAGGTCTGTGTGACCTTAGCTCAAGGGGAATACGGTGAGGATTGGGTGTCCTGAGCTGCGTGTTCAGGACTGGGTGTCCGGGAGTGGGTGTCCTAAGGTTTAAATACCTAGCCGCCCTAACCAGACATACAGTTGTCACAGCAACTGGAACTGGTCCAACAAATCATTGTCTTCAGCGAGTCACTGGTTTCATCTTCCCTTCCCTTTACTTACTGTTACTCCTTGTGAAGTCATTGTATGTTCGCACTATCTTTTGTCTTCACTGAGTGACTGCGTGTTCTGTGTGGCTTCACAATATCTTCCTACCTGATCCTTACTACATTGCTGCTATTAGTCATTGTGCTTTCACTCTATTGAATACTTGACTATGGCTTGCCTAGTGTAGTCTACCTTCCGCTGCAGGGTAATAGGTTTATTTCTATCGTTTGTCTTCATAACTTCCACGTTTTGAAGACTGTCATAAAAATCGCCTATTCACCCCCTCTAGTCGATATAACGCACTTTCAGGAGGCACTGATGCGGCGTTCCGATGAGCCGCTCTCCGAAGGCAACATCGACTTCATTGCCAAGCTCACACGCATCTACGTTGAGGCATTGCGCACCATGGCTGGCCTAGCCGGCCCGGATGGTGCAGCACAGGACTAGATCATGTTAGATGCTACAATAGTTAGCCTCCGACGGCGGCTGACTTTCAGTAGTCTGAGTTAGGTTTTAATTCCATGATTAGTGTAGGAATGCTGTGTTTAACTAGATGCCAGCATGATTTGGGGCCTATTGGTGACGCTGGCTCTCCCCGGTTGATCGGCAGTGTAACTGTACTTGGTTCCTCTCTTCAGTAGTAAATTTTTTATCGCCGGAGCACACCTATTTGCATTATGAGTAACACACCCATCCCAATCATGAGCTGGAATGTCCGCGGCCTAAATTCACCGGCAAAGAGGGCCACCATTTGCGAGGTGGCTGACGCCCATAGCCTAGCTCTGTTAGGAGACGAAGATCGATGTCTGGTCAGCATAGATTGTCAGGGAGATTGGCAGCCGTAGACTAGACAAATGCGCCATTATGTCGGCGCTGGGCACTCGCGGCGGCGTTGCAATCTTCTGGGATTCCACCAAGATTACAATCAGCACACAGTCAGTTGGGAAATTTTCCATCACAGCCAGGGATTTCCTCCCTCATGGTGGCCTCTCCTTCTAGATTACTACGTTGTACCCCGACTGACGCCACAAGAAAGGATGAATTCCTCGATGAGCTGAGTAGAAGCAGACCACCCCTCGGTGAGCCGTGGCTAATAAATGGTGATTTCAACGTCATCTACGAGGCAAGAGACAAGAGCAACCAGAACATCAACAGAAGGATGATGGGCAGATTCAGAGATGCAATCGATCGGGCTTGCCTGCGAGAGATAAAATGCAAGAACAGACGCTATACCTGGAGCAACGAGAGGGAGAATCCAACCTTTGTCGCCATTGACAAAGTGTTCTGCAACTAGGAATGGGAAGCACTCTTCTCCTCCTACATCCTTATGGCTGCATCCACGTCCTGCTCTGATCACTGCCCCTTGTTGCTCACGGACGCCGCCGCGCCGCCGCGCAAGGCAGTCTTCAGATTCGAATCCTTCTGGCCCAAGTTCCCCCACTTCCACCAGACGGTCCAGAGAGCATGGTAGAGGCCAGTGAACCACTCCTGCCCATTCACTAGGATGAAGATCAAGCTAAAAAGAGCAGCGGCAGACCTGAAGATCTGGGCGAAGAACACTTTCAACAATGCAAAACTGCAGTTTCACATTGCGTCAGAGGTGGTGCTACGGCTAGATGTGGCACAGGAGAGGCGTCAACTAACCCCAAGGGAATTTTGGCTGAGGAAAACTCTGAAACCAAAGATAGTCGGTCTCGCAGCTCTCGAGCGGGTCAGGAAGCGGCAAGCAACAAGGACTACCTGTCTCAAAGCGGGTGATGCGAAAACAACTTTCTTCCAAGCTAAGATCAACTCTAGACGGAGGAAAAATTACATACATTGCCTGGAGTCAGAGAACAAGCAGGCAACATACCACAAAGAGAAAGCGGCCATGATCCATGAGCACTTCACAACACTTCTGGGTAGCAGGGAGAGACGAACAAAAGTAGTCAACTGGGATATGATTCAGCTTCCTCGACTGCAAAATGGAGGAGGCCTTGACAACCCATTCACAGAGCAAGAAGTCTGGGCAGCAATATGTGCGTCTCCGGCTGAGAAGGCGCTAGGACCAGACGGCTTCAGTGGCGCCTTTTTCCGTGCTTGCTGGCAAACGATCAAGATGGACACCATGGCTGTCTTTCATGCTTTTTACCAGCTCGCCGGGGGCGACTTTGCGGACTTAAACAGAGCTATGATCATCCTACTGCCAAAAAAGGATGGCGCAACCAAACTGTCTGACTTCCGCCCAATCAGCCTAATCCATTCGGTGGCCAAGCTAATCGCCAAGGTCCTCTTGATTAGGCTCATGTGTGTGCTAGATCAGCTCATATCCCCGTCCCAGAGCGCTTTTTAGAAAAAAGAAGGGAATCTATGGCAGTTTTCTCTATGTTCATAACGCTCTACGGTTGTTTCAGAGGAAAAAAATCACCGCTGCTCCTACTCAAGATCGACATCACCATGCCTTTTGACACGGTTTCATGGGAATATATCCTTGAACTGCTGCAGCGGATGAATTTCCCGGCGCGGTGGAGAGACTGGGTCGCCCTGCTCCTCTCCTCCGCATCCTCCACCTTCATGTTCAACAGAGATCCGGGCCCGGCGATCCTTCATCAGCGGGGGCTGCAGCAAGGGGACCCCCTTTTGCCGATCCTCTTCATTCTGGCGATCGACACCCTTCACCGACTATTAGAAGCAGCTCAGCACGCCGGGGCCATCGCCCCCCTGCCGACCGGTGCGGCGTGTCTGTGGGTCACACTCTACGCGGACGACGCGATCTTCTTCGCTAACCCGGTGCGCCAGGAGATCGGCACCATCATGCAGCTACTGGACGGGTTTGGAGAAGCGATGGGGCTTCGCAGCAACCCCCCAAAATCGTCAGCGGCAGCCCTCAACTGCGGTAGTATCGACCTCATAGACATCCTTCAAAACTTCGGCGGCACTAGAGTAGGCTTCCCGATCAGGTACCTCGGTCTACCGCTCTGCATCGACAGGCTACGGCTTGCGCACATCCAATACCTCCTCGACCACATCCGTGCATGGCTCGCGGCTTGGAAAGGCCGTCTCCTGCCGATCGCGGGTCGCTGCGTGCTGGTCCGGTGCGTCCTGTCCGCGCTGCCCGCCTTCGCCATGGCAGTCCTGCGCATCCCGAAAAGATTCTACAAGGACGTCGACAAGGCTTGTCGGCACTTCCTGTGGGCGCACAATGATGAGGTCACCGATGACAAATGCAAGGTGAACTGGCAGCTGGTCACGTCCCTAGTCGACCATGGCAGCCTCGGTGTCCCCAACAAGGAGCGGTTCATGCGCGCGCTGTGACTCCGATGGCTATGGCTGGCATGGACGGACCCGGCCAGGCCATGGGCAGGCACGGGGACGCCTTGTGACAACAAGGACAGAGAGCTCTTCGCCTCGGCGACGACGGTGACGGTGGGTAGCGGCACCAGAGCCCTCTTCTAGCACTGCTCGTGGCTCGGCGACCAACCATTACGACAGGTCTACCCAGACATGTTCAGGCGCTCATTCAGGAAAAACCGCACGGTGGCGGACACACTACACGAGGACAAGTGGATCATGGACCTCAGGCGCGACAACAGCTTGGAGATCATCCCCAGGTCGTTCAGTTGCAACGCTGCATCAGAAACGCAAACCCAGTGCTGCGAGAAGGAATCGAAGACAAGATCGCATGCAAAGCCGGAGGCCAATACACAGCGAGGTCAGCGTACAACTCCCAATTCCCTTCGCAACCAGCTTCGACCAAGAAAAGATTAGTGTGGACGATCTGGGCTCCTGGGAAAATAAAATTCTTTCTCTGGCTGCTCCACCACAACCGGCTTTGGTGCAACAACCGCTTGCAACATAGGGGATGGGTAAATCCCTACTTCTGCCAGCTATGCTGCCGCAACCTCGAGTCTTCCTACCACTTGATATGGGAGTGCAGCACCTCGCGGGAAATCTAGGCAAGAGCAGCCACCTGGAAGGGCTGCGCGACACTCTCACCGGCCTCCTGGAGCTCAAGCAGAACAACAACCGAGGCCGTCACCACAATCTTCAACTCCGCGGTGTCAACAGAGAAAAAAGGAGTCATGACCATGGTGTCTATGATCGCTTGGCACATATGGTTGGAGAGAAACAACTGCACATTCTGGGGAAAGACGCCGAATGTGCTCAACATGATAGACGCCTGCCGGAGAGATATCGAGCAATGGAGACTCGCCGGTGCCCATGCCATAGCTACCCCGTTTGGGGAGATAACGTGACAAATAGGCCTTGTTTTTGCTCCTATTAACGGTGTGGAGGAGAGTGCCTGCGTGCTCCCTCCCCCCACACCTATGAGAAAATTTTGATCTCTTTCTTGATCTTTTGACCACAACTCTATAACTCTCCCCTGCTAAGCCAATGAAAAGCCAGCAAGCCTAGGTCTTTCATATATATATATATATATAATAGGAAACCTTTTAAAGTTTCACCAAGTACATGAAAAATAGATTATTATTTATAATAATAAATGAATACCATATTTCATAGAAGCTCTGTGGATATTGATATAATATTATAGCTATTGGTATTTTTTTATAAACTTGATAATAATTAATTGTTTTACATAGGACAAAACATGTAGAAAATAGCATTATATTTTGAGAAGAAGAAATATAAGCATCAACAATAACAATCTAAAATATCATCAAGAAATAAATGTCGCAATCGTTGATCAGGCTCATCGACACCCATGTGCAAGTGGTGCGATTGCACTGGGCCTCAAAATCATGGTGCCTCGAAAACCCTGAGAAACCAGTTCTAGGCCCATGAGAAAACCAGGAAAAATGTCCATGTCGACTTGGGGCAGGCCGAACGAAGGGCAACAACCCAAGGCACACAACTCACTAGAGGCCGCTGATGGAGTCATGTACCTAGGGTAGGGTCACAGACCTGATCTAAGTACCCTGCCCAAGGGCATCCTTAGAAGAGATCACCTTTCAGTCGACCTACGAGGGACTCACTCGACTGACTTGAAGGACTCGACCACGAAGACTCACTCGACCACCAGAAGGTCAAGAGGCACTCTGCACTGCAACGATCTGTAATTAAGTAGACTTTATGATAGTAAAGACACTTTATGATAGTAAAGACACTTTATGTGGGGCGTTACCAGTAACGCCCCGGACTTAACGCACCTTAAACCCTCTCCTACGTGGGCTGGCTGGGGTCCTGGCGCACTCTATATAAGCCACCCCCCTCCACAGGTAGAAGGGTTCGGCACTCTGTAATCCATATACACATAATCCACTCGACCGCCTCCGGGCTCCGAGACGTAGGGCTTTTACTTCCTCCGAGAAGGGCCTGAACTCGTACATCTCTTGTGTTTACAACCTCTCCATAGCTAGGACCTTGCCTCTCCATACCTACCCCCACTCTACTGTCAGACTTAGAACCACGACAGTTGGCGCCCACCGTGGGGCAGGTGTTTTAGCGATTTTGTGGAGAAGTTGCGATTCTTCCGAGTACTTTCATCATGGTGGCTGCTGGAGTTTTGGTCGAGGGCCGAGAGATCCGTCTCGGTGCTCTCACCTTCGTCGCCGACGACTCCGCCTGGCTCCAGGAGGCTCCACTCGACGTCGATGCGCTCCCCGTCCGCGGTGCGACGCATTTTCGCGCATGTGTCCGCGGCGTTCTGCTGCGGCAACCGTCGACCCCGTATCGGTCGACTCCCCCATCGACCACCCTCCCGGTCTCCCGCCAGCGCAAGCGCTCGGGCCGGTCGAGGCTTCAACGGTGGGTGAGGCACGCGGTGGCTCGCCAGACGGCCACCACTCAAGTTGCGGCAATCGAGCCCGACGAATCTCTCTACGGCCTGTTCGATCTGTCGACTGGCTCCGTAGAGACTGCATCCGAGTGCGATAGCAGTGATCCAGCGGCGGAAATCCTGATGGTCAACGGGCCCCGCAGTCCCCCTGGCTTTGCCCGTGATGGTGGGGCAGGCGACGGAGGCGACCCCGCACGAGACCACGAAGAGTATCAGCCCGAGCCACTCGACTCTCTGCAAAGAGAGGAACTTCGCCGCAGGAACGTGGATGCCCTGCATACTCCCATCGCAGGAGAAACCCCCGAGGCTCGCGCCTTGGAGGAGGCACGTTTGGCTAACTTGGACGAACGCGCTCGTCTGGAGAACCTTCAGCGAGCACTCGACGAGCGCGCGCGGCAACGAGTTCCCGACGCCAGTCAACGTCAACTCTTCCCGCCGACTCAGGTATATCGAACCCCAATCCAGAACTTAGCAGCTGCGACCCGTATTGCAGAGTCCATCCAGCCCTCTCAGTCGGAAGCTGGAAGAGGCTTGATGCAGATCAGGGATCTGCTCCGGGCAGCAGGAGATCAGAATTCAGCCGTGTCGCAGTCGCGCAACAGAATTCACAGTCGATCCGTCGCTGCGAATACGGTTCAGTCGGCTCACAGTCCCAGATCGCCTCCGCGGCGTGAAGGACGCGAGAATCGGCGAGACCAATATGGGGACCGACACGACCGAGATGATAGGCGTCGAGTGCCTACTTCCCCTTTGAGGGGTGGGTCCTATGCTCCTCGGCAGCAAGATGACAGACGTCAGTTCAGTGTGGGGCGAAGAGTTCCAGTCGACCCCAGAGAACCAGGCTTCGACGCGCGATCCATTATCGTGCAAGGCTTGGTCGACCGGAACAGAGCCCATCGAGGTGGACCCGACAGAGATGCGCCCATGAGCAGTCGAGTGCATGTTTCTGGTCTGGAATGTTTCAGCAGAGCTATCAGAGCCGCAGTGATCCCTCCCAATTTCAGGTTGGCAACAGGAGTCAGCAAGTTCACTGGTGAGTCTAAGCCTGAAACTTGGCTTGAGGACTACCGAGTGGCGGTTCAGATTGGTGGTGGGAATGACGAGGTGGCCATGAAGCATTTGCCCCTCATGCTGGAAGGTTCTGCCAGAGCGTGGTTGACTCAGTTACCTCCTAGCAGCATTTACACTTGGGAAGATCTGTCTCGAGTGTTCATCAGAACGTTTGAAGGAACTTGCAAGCGACCGACTGGATTGACGGAGCTGCAAGTCTGCGTGCAGAAGACCAATGAGACTCTCAGAAAGTATATTCAGAGGTGGATCACTTTGCACCATACTGTGGAGAATGTGTCTGATCATCAGGCAGTCTGCGCCTTCAAGGATGGTGTCAAGAACAGAGAATTGAGTTTGAAATTTGGTCGAACCAGTGACATGACCTTGGGTCGGATGATGGAGATTGCTACCAAGTACGCCAACGGCGAAGAAGAAGACCGACTCCGAAGCGGCAAGCACAAGCCGAGCCAGTCGGAAAAGGGAAACACCAGTCGGAAACAGAAGCGGAAGGCTGAACCGGCAGCTCCTGGAGAGGCTCTGGCCGTGACTCACGGAAAGTTTAAAGGGAAACCAAAAGGATCCTGGAACCCTAAGAAGGTAAAGGATAAAGAAGGGAACGACGTGATGGATATGCCGTGCCACATCCACACAAAGAAAGACGAAGAGGGGAATATCATTTACCCAAAGCATACCACTCGCCAATGTCGACTCCTGATCCAGCAGTTTCAAGGAAAACAGTCCAAAGACAAGGAAAAGGAGTCGGACAAGGTCGAAGACAAAGAAAAGGAGGACAGTGAGGAAGGATATCCGCATGTCAACTCCACTCTGATGATCTTTGCAGATGTGGAAAGCAAGAGTCGATTGAAAGTCATTAACCGTGAGGTGAACATGGTTACCCCAGCAAAAGCAAATTATCTGAAATGGTCCCAAACACCCATCACATTCGACCAATCTGATCACCCGACTCATATTGCCACCCCTGGGAGGCAGGCTTTGGTGGTCGATCCAGTTGTCGAAGGCACTCGACTGACAAAAGTGCTGATGGACGGTGGTAGCGGGCTGAATTTGCTGTATGCAGACACACTGAAAGGAATGGGCATTCCGATGTCCCGACTGAGCACCAGTAACATGAGCTTTCATGGAGTTATACCAGGGAAGAAAGCCGAGTCACTCGGCCAAATAGCTCTGGACGTGGTGTTTGGTGATTCGAAACATTTTCGCAAAGAGAAGTTGACGTTTGAGGTCGTGGATTTTCAGAGTGCATATCACGCCATTTTGGGGAGACCAGCTTATGCACGGTTCATGGCTCGACCATGTTACGTGTACCTCAAATTGGAGATGCCCGGCCCCAAAGGAGTGATCACTGTCACCGGTGATCGGAAAAAGGCAGAAGAGTGCTTTCAGAAGGGCTCAAAGATTGCTGATTCCCAGGTGACATTGGTCGAGTTTGAAGAATACAAGCAAAACGCAGATCCGACTGACTTGCTGCGATCCAAGAAACCCGCCACAGAATCTGCATTTCAGTCGTCCGGTGAGACGAAGCCTGTTCACATTCACCCGACCGACCCCGATGCAGCTCTGACCCACATCTCCACAACACTTGACCCAAAATAGGAAGAAGCGCTCATCCAGTTCCTCCGTGAGAACTGGGACATTTTTGCATGGAAGCCCGCTGACATGCCAGGTGTTCCCAGGGGACTGGCTGAGCATCGCCTAAGAGTCGACTCATCTGCAAAACCAGTCAAAGAGCATCTTCGGCGGTCCGCCGTCCAGAAGATAAAAGCCATTGGTGAGGAAGTGGCTCGACTGTTGGCGGCAGGATTTATCCGAGAGATATACCACTCTGAGTGGCTCGCTAATGTCGTCATGGTTCCTAAGAAGGACAAATCGCTCCGAATGTGCATTGATTTCAAGCACATCAACCGGGCCTGCCCGAAAGATCATTTTCCTCTCCCTCGCATAGATCAAATTGTTGACTCGACCACGGGATGCGAGAGATTGTCTTTCCTAGACGCCTACTCCGGGTACCACCAGATCCGTCTGTACGGACCCGACGAGGTAAAAACAGCTTTCATCACTCCATTCGGGTGCTTCTGCTATATCACCATGCCATTCGGCCTCAAGAATGCCGGAGCCACATTTATGCGAATGATTCAGAAGTGTCTACTCACTCAAATCAGTCGGAATGTGGAAGCATATATGGATGATATCGTCGTCAAGTCACAAAAAGGTTCCGACCTGCTCGCTGACCTTGCCGAAACATTTGCCAACCTCAGAAGGTATGATATCAAGCTCAATCCATCAAAGTGCGCATTCGGAGTTCCTGGTGGCAAGTTACTCGGTTTTCTCGTTTCCGAGCGAGGGATCGACGCTAATCCAGAAAAGATCGGCACCATTCTCCAAATGAAATGCCCTGTGCGAGTGCACGATGTCCAGAAGCTTACTGGATGCTTGGCCGCATTAAGTCGATTCATCTCACGACTCGGTGAAAAGGCATTGCCTCTTTACCGACTGATGAAGAAGGCAGACAAGTTCGAGTGGACTCCAGAAGCTGATGCAGCGTTTGCCGAGCTAAAAGCTCTGCTCTCCACCCAGCCGGTGCTTGCTGCTCCAATCAGCAAAGAGCCTCTGTTGCTTTATATCGCAGCCACAGGACAAGTCATCAGTACAGTGCTTACGGTCGAGCGGGAAGAAGAAGGAAAAGCTTTCAAAGTTCAGCGCCCAGTGTATTATTTGTCTGAAGTCTTGACTCCATCCAAGCAGAGATATCCTCATTATCAGAAGCTTGTGTATGGAATATACATGACCACAAAGAAGGTTGCTCATTATTTCTCTGATCATTCCATCACAGTCGTCAGCGACGCTCCACTATCAGAGATTTTGCACAACAGAGATGCAACTGGTCGAGTGGCTAAATGGGCGATTGAACTTCTTCCCCTTGATATCAAGTTTGAGGCAAAGAAAGCCATTAAGTCCCAGGCAATAGCAGATTTCCTCGCCGAGTGGATTGAATAGCAGCAGTCGACTGAAGTTCACTCGGAGCATTGGACCATGTTTTTTGATGGCTCTAAGATGTTGAATGGTTCCGGTGCTGGTGTTGTCCTGGTTTCCCCCAGAGGAGATAAGCTCAGATATGTGCTCCAGATTCACTTTGATTCCTCCAACAATGAGGCAGAGTATGAGGCCCTCTTATACGGATTGCGCATGGCCATTTCACTCGGCATCCGTCGCCTGATGGTCTATGGCGATTCAGATTTAATGGTCAACCAAGTGATGAAGGAGTGGGACGTGAGAAGCCCAGCCATGACTGGATACTGCAGTGCAGTGAGGAAGCTGGAAAAGAAGTTCGAGGGGTTGGAGCTCCATCATATACCCCGACTGAAAAATCAAGCAGCTGATGATCTAGCAAAGATAGGTTCCAAGAGAGGAGCCATTCCGAGTGGTGTGTTCTTGGAGCATATACACACTCCGTCAGTCAAAGAAGATCCTTTCACCGAAGAAGCTCCACAGCCCAAGAGTGCCACAGATCCGACTGAGGTTGAGGTCCCAGCAGTAGTCGACTTGGTCATGGAGGTCTTGGTGGTCACTCCCGACTGGACAATTCCGTATATCACGTATATCCTGAGAAAAGAGCTCCCGGAGGATGAGGAAGAGGCTCGACAGATCGTCCGTCGATCTAAAGCCTTTACCGTAATCAAAGGACAGCTGTATAGAGAAAGCGCGACTGGAGTTGGTCAGAAGTGCATAATACCAGAAGAAGGTCGAATCATCCTCAATGATATCCACTCGGGAACCTGTGGTCATCATGCGTCCTCTCGGACCATCGTGGCCAAAGCATACCGAGCCGGTTTTTACTGGCCAAAGGCGAATGAGATGGCAAAGGAAATAGTAGATAAATGCGAAGGATGTCAGTTCTACTCGAATATGTCACACAAGCCTGCATCAGCTCTGAAGACCATTCCACTTGTCTGGCCTTTCGCAGTATGGGGGCTGGACATGGTCGGTCCTTTGAGAACAGGTCGAAGTGGCTTCACGCATGTACTGGTGGCAGTCGACAAGTTCACCAAGTGGATTGAGGCTAAACCAATCAAGAACCTTGACGCCGGTACTGTTGTTAGCTTCATCAGGGAACTGATATTCAGATATGGAGTCCCGCACAACATCATTACGGATAATGGGTCGAACTTTGACTCGGAGGAATTCAGGGATTTCTGCAACTCTCAAGGCACACGAGTCGACTACGCTTCAGTCGCCCATCCGCAGTCGAATGGACAAGCAGAGCGAGCCAATGGTCTGATTCTCAAGGGATTGAAACCCCGACTGATGCGTGATCTCAAGCATGCAGCTGGAGCTTGGGTCGACGAACTTCCCTCGATGCTTTGGGGACTGTGGACCACACCTAATCGGTCGACCGGAAGAACTCCATTCTTCTTGGTCTACGGAGCTGAAGCAATCTTGCCGAGTGATCTTCTCCACAATGCTCCCCGAGTTGAGATCTACAACGAAGCAGAAGCTGAACAAGCGCGGCAGGACGCAGTCGACCTTTTAGAGGAAGAAAGGGAGATGGCTCTGATTCGATCGACCATCTACCAACAAGATTTGCGTCGTTTCCACGCCAGAAATGTGAGGGGTCGAGCCTTCCAGGAAGGAGATTTAGTTCTCCGAGTGGATCAGAAGAAACCACACAAGCTTGCTCCTTCTTGGGAAGGACCCTTCATCGTCACCAAAGTCCTCCACAACGGGGCGTATCGTCTTTACAACGTCGAACATAATATCGACGAGCCCCGAGCTTGGAACGCGGAACTACTCCGCCAATTTTACACTTAAGTTTATCACTCGGATGAGTTGCAATAAAGTACTCCTGTAGTTCATGGATCTCAAAATAATAGTGTCATAGTTCCTCCATAATTTTTGTCACTTTTTATTTTGTCCAATAAAATTTTCCCCTCAGTGGGTGACTTAGCCGCGAATCCGGTTCGCCTAAGTTTGTAAAAATCCTACCGAGTGGTGAGCCAGACTCCCACTCGGAGGCTTAGCTGCGAATCCGTTTCGCCTAAGATATAAAAAATCCTACCGAGTGAAGAGCAAACCTCTCACTCGGGGGCTTAGCTGCAGTCCAAGTACTCGCCTAAGATATAAAAAATCCTACCGAGTGGTAAGCCAGACTTCCACTCGGAGGCTTAGCTGCAGTCCAAGTACTCGCCTAAGATATAAAAATCCTACCGAGTGAAGAGCAAACCTCTCACTCGGGGGCTTAGCTGCAGCCCAGTGCTCGCCTAAGTTATCAAAATCCTACCGAGTGAAGAGCAAACCTCTCACTCGGGGGCTTAGCTGCAGCCCAGTGCTCGCCTAAGTTATCAAAATCTTA
>NC_041392.1:403920044-403920241 GCF_002162155.2 Triticum dicoccoides
GGAGGCTTAGCTGCAGTCCAAGTACTCGCCTAAGATATAAAAATCCTACCAAGTGAAGAGCAAACCTCTCACTCGGGGGCTTAGCTGCAGCCCAGTGCTCGCCTAAGTTATCAAAATCCTACCGAGTGAAGAGCAAACCTCTCACTCGGGGGCTTAGCTGCAGCCCAGTGCTCGCCTAAGTTATCAAAATCTTACCG
>NC_041392.1:403920640-403985811 GCF_002162155.2 Triticum dicoccoides
AGCCCAGTGCTCGCCTAAGTTACCAAAATCCTACCGAGTGGTAAGCCAGACTTCCACTCGGAGGCTTAGCTGCAGTCCAAGTACTCGCCTAAGATATAGAAATCCTACCGAGTGAAGAGCAAACCTCCCACTCGGGGGCTTAGCTGCAGCCCAGTGCTCGCCTAAGTTATTAAAATCCTATCGAGTGAAGAGCAAACCTCTCACTCGGGGGCTTAGCTGCAGTCCAAGTACTCGCCTAAGATATAAAAATCCTACCGAGTGAAGAGCAAACCTCTCACTCGGGGGCTTAGCTGCAGCCCAGGGCTCGCCTAAGTGGATTAAGGAATAAGTCGACTGCAGTGAGCGTCTTGCTTTGAACCTGCAAAAGACATTTCGAGCCAAAAGCAATCATATTCAAACACCAAACTCAAGTTCAGATCAATACCTAAATGAACCGAAAGTGCTCAGGCGCTAAGCCTGTTAAGGTTTATCGGTTACAACTCCACTCGGCATACCGAGGCAAATTTAAAGCGTCGAGCTCAGAAGAAGTTTTTTACCCCTCCTGTGGAGGGCTGGAAGGTGCAACAAACTCATCGAGATCAATTCCATCTGCGATCCGAGTGGCAGCAGCAAGGAAAGTTTCCATAAAGGACCTGAAGTCGTGTTTCTTGGTGTTGGCCACCCGGAGGGCAGCCAGCTTGTCTTCTGGCGCATCTTTGCAGTGGACTCGGGCCAGACACAGAGCAACATCTGCACCACACCGAGCCGAGGACTTTTTCCACTCCTGCACTCGACCAGGGACAGCGTTCAAACGAGCCATCAGCGACTCCAGGTCGTTATGGAGTGTCTCCCCGGGCCAGAGCGTTGAGTCGATGCGAGATGTGGCGACCTTCAGCCTTGCAAGATAGTCCACGACAGCTGCAACACGGGACTCCAGTCGGAAAACATTCATGGCAACTTCGTCGTTCACCGGAGAATTGACGGGGTCAAGGTTTGGTTCCAGCCAGCTAGTCTCTTCTTCAAAGTTTTGACAAAATTCTGCAAGGACGATCACCGAGTCAAGGCAATGGTCGAATGAAAAAACCACAGTTGAAAATCATTATTGAGCATAAAGGTTTACCTTCAAGCATAAGAAACAGCTTCTTGGCAAGACCACTCAGGAAGGCCTCCAGATCATTTTTCTTCTCAAGAGCAGCTTTCAGATTGGTATTTTCTTGTTCAAGCTTGGTAACTGAAGCTAACTTCTCGTCGGCAAGCTTGATCCTCTCAGCTAGTTCAAGGTCTTTTTTCCTTTGAGCCTCCCTCACCTTACCTACAAGTTATAGCAAGAACAGATTTTGAAACAAATGAAGGGAAAAAGCAGTCGTCGAGATCTCACCAAACATACCTTCGGTCTCCTCCTTTGCCTTCGTCAGATTCTCCTGAACCAGCTTCAAATTCAGCTCGAGCTGAATGTGCTTGTTTTCCAGTTCAGTGTAGCGAGCCGCAAGGTCACAGGAGTTCTGCGAAGAACCAATCGACTAAATGTCAAAGATAATTCACTTCCAAGTGGAAAAGGATAAATCACGCGTTTCTAAGACTACAGCCGAATTCAAGCATTCGACCGTAGTCTCGGGGACTACACCCATTGGGTGCACTCAGCGTGCCCCCACTAATCCTATTGAAGACAGAGTCGACCAGTCGACCGGTTTGCGAAATCCAGTCGCCATAGTCGAATGACGGAAAGACTGAACTTATAAAGCCTAAGGCCGACTGCCAGCAGTCGACCTTAGCCTTGGGGACTACACCCAGTGGGTGCACTCAGCGTGCCCCCACTAATCCTATTGGAGACAGAGTCGACTAGTCGACCTCAAAAAAAAAAAGAGAGATGTATTCTTTAAGACTGTAATCGACTGCAAGCAGTCGACCACAGTCTCGGGGACTACACCCAGTGGGTGCACTCAGCGTGCCCCCACCGGTTTGCAAAATCCATTCGCCATAGTCGAATGACGGAAAGACTGAAATTATAAAGCCTAAGGCCGACCGCCAGCAGTCGACCCTAGCCTTGGGGACTACACCCAGCGGGTGCACTCAGCGTGCCCCCGCTAACACGGAGTTTAAATTGACACACCCAGTGGGTGATTACTATGAATTCTGGAAAGAAAACAAGCGGTGGTCGACTGACCTGAACATTGCTTTGAAGGGCGGAACTGGCGTCGTAAGCTGCCTGGCTCGCATCCCGGATGGTCCTCAACTGCTCCATCATGATCCCTGCCTGGCGTATCGCCTCCTTCGCTGCGCCAGCTTGGTCCTCTGGGACGTGGTGCGTCGTGAAGAGGGAGGGCTGCGGAGCACTCGTCAGCGGATCTGCGAAGGACACAGTGTGTCGAGTGGCATTTTCCTCCTCCGCGACCAAAGTCTCAGGCACCGTCACATCCTGGGGCACCCTGCTGGCAGACGTTTTCCTTCTCATTCTGTGCTTCAGTGGTTCCTCATCTTCATCATCATCAGGGAGAGTGATAATAACATTGGATGGAGCTACAGAAAAGGATCAGAATTAGAGATCATGAGTCAGTCGACTAGAAACGGGGTTAAGAGTATAGTACCAGGTTTTGAGGTTGCTGCGTCCTCCATCTCATGATCGTCAGCCCGGGCTGAGGTCTCAGAAGTAGCAGCACTGCAACTCCAAAGAGTCAGTCGACTAACTCCAGCGCCAACCAGAGATAAAGTTCACACAAAACAAGAAGACTTAAGCAACATGATTACCCTGATATGGTGGGGATGGACACCTTCATCTTCGGCAGGTGCTTGGTCGGCTTTGACGGGGCCGCCCTGGGCTGCTTCGATGCCTTTTCAGTCGGCCGGAGAGGTGGTCCGAGGGCGCTTGGTCGACTGTGTGACAGTCGCAACCCCCTTGCCACGTTCAGTCGCAGGGTCGTGGACAAGCTTCGACCGCCTTTCCGAGCGCGGTGGTGCAACCTCCTCCTCCTCCTCTTCCTCGTCCTCATCAACATCATCATCATCGTCATCAGTGTCATCATCATCATCATCATCCTCAGCGGCGTCAGAGTCCCACTCCTCCTCCTGGCTCTCGCCCCCGCTCGCTTCTCCCTCCTCAGTCGGAGCCTGTGCTCCGTTGGGCATCGAGTACAGCTCAGTGAGGGCCTGATAGACATCAAGACAAAGATCAGTCAACCGATCGGCAGAGAAAACAGAGATAAATGTGACGAGAATACAACGGGAAGTGGAGCAGACATACCTTGTTTGGATCACTGTGGCAGTCGAGTGGAGGAATCCTTCTGGCTCCGCGAGGGTTATCCTTGTTCCCAGTAACAGCGGCCATCCACCTTTCCAGAGTGGCATCGTCGACTGTTTCTGGATTGACCCGAGTCACATCCTCAGTCCCACAGTACAACCACATGCAATGGCTCCGGAACTGAAGAGGCTGGATACGACGCCTCAGAAAAACCTCCAGGAGATCCATACCCGTCACTCCATCCCGAACCAACTGAACTACACGCTCCATCAGCATCTTCACGTCAGCTTTCTCCTCCGGAATCACCTTCAGAGAGGAGGGCTTGTTCACTCGATCCATGGTGAACTGAGGGAGTCCACTCGACTGCCCCGGCGTCGACTGATCCTGGCAGTAGAACCAGGTCGACTGCCAGCCTCTGACCGACTCGGGAAATGTCATGGCTGGGAAGGTGCTCTTGTTCCTCATCTGGATCCCCAGACCCCCACACATTTGGACAACTCGGGTTCTTTCGTCGCCTGGGCTCGCCTTCTTCACGGTCTGAGAGCGACACGTGAATATGTGCTTGAACAAGCCCCAATGCGGTCGACAACCCAGAAAACTCTCACACATGGACACGAATGCGGCAAGATAGGCGATAGAATTCGGGGTGAAGTGGTGGAGTTGCGCTCCAAAGAAGTTCAAGAAACCACGAAAGAAAATGCTCGGCGGCAAAGAGAATCCGCGGTCAACATGGGTAGCCAGAAGCACGCACTCACCCTCTTCCGGCTGGGGCTGCCACTCTTTCCCCGGAAGCCTCGCAGCTCCGTGAGGGATCAGACCCCCGTTGGCCATGTCGAGGAGATCCTTCTCCGTGATGGTCGACTGGATCCAATCTCCCTGGACCCAGCCTTTCGGCAGGCGAGATCTAGACGAAGACCCGCCGCGGCTGGTGGATCTCCCCTTCGCCTTCTCCGTCGCCGACGCCTTCTTCGCGCGTTCCAGCGCCGCCGTCTTCTCCTTAACCATGGCTACCGGCGAGGCGCGCGAGGAGAAGTTGTGCGGAGGCGAGAGCGAGCGCGTTGGGCGGAGACGAAGGGAGCAGAGGGAGAATGCTGAGGCACTGTTCAAAAAACCCTCGCCGGGCGCATTTATAAGATCCCTTCCGAGTGGATGACAGGTGGGCCCGGTCGATCTAATCATATCCTGAAACAGTTGCGCGGGCGTGATACGTGGCGAAAAAAGCGGCGCGGGGATCGAGGCGTCTATGCTCCATCCCATCCGAGCACCGCGGACCGCTCCGCTTCGCGCGCTCCCCCAAATTCCGTATCCCGCGGAATCCGCGAACGACAGATCAGTCTGCCAGACGCGGGATTTCCTGCGATCCGTCGCTCGGAAATCTGCGAAGTCCAAAAGATCACTCGACGAAGAAAAAGAATGGATCGAGTCGACTGAAGAAAAGTTGCTCACTATCAACAAAGAGATTTTTTGGTTCAAAGCAACGCACGACTAGCATGCGAAGGCTAATCGGAAACAACATCAACTCCTTCATCACTCAAGCCTCAATCCATTCGGGGGCTAATGATGGAGTCATGTACCTAGGGTAGGGTCACATACCTGATCTAAGTACCCTGCCCAAGGGCATCCTTAGAAGAGATCACCTTCCAGTCGACCTACGAGGGACTCACTCGACTGACTTGAAGGACTCGACCACGAAGACTCACTCGACCACCAGAAGGTCAAGAGGCACTCTGCACTGCAACGATCTGTAATTAAGTAGACTTTATGATAGTAAAGACACTTTATGTGGGGCGTTACCAGTAACGCCCCGGACTTAACGCACCTTAAACCCTCTCCTACGTGGGCTGGCTGGGGTCCTGGCGCACTCTATATAAGCCACCCCCCTCCACAGGTAGAAGGGTTCGGCACTCTGTAATCCATATACACATAATCCACTCGACCGCCTCCGGGCTCTGAGACGTAGGGCTTTTACTTCCTCCGAGAAGGGCCTGAACTCGTACATCTCTTGTGTTTACAACCTCTCCATAGCTAGGACCTTGCCTCTCCATACCTACCCCCCACTCTACTGTCAGACTTAGAACCACGACAGCCGCCCTATAAACTCGTGAAAAAACCGAACTAGGCCACAAAGCCCATAACTGGCACACACCGTGTTTTCCAATAGGATTTTTACGGGACGGCTCACAACCACGCCACCTCTCGTTTTCCATTCTCCTGGCCTTTGGCAAAACAACACAGACATTATGCACTTTTCCTCATCTGTTCATCTGCGAGTTACCCCACGCGTTGCCCCAAGCAACCTGGATCTACATGCTTGCGCGCTTTATCCACACCATGCTCTCATGTCTGTGGGATTTACCATGCCGACAACTCTATGATGGGTTGAACCATAGAATCGCAATTGGTCACATGCATTTGCGATTTGCTGATCACCCTTAACAATCTAACACCTGCCAAATGCCAGGCGCAATCGATCATCGTCGACATGAAGTCAAGCATCAGAGCACATTGCACTTTTTACTTGTACCCAACATCGACCTGACTTGCATTTGTATAGGGCCCCTACACATGAGTTAATGACCAAGGTCCCTTGCAGGCTCGCACCCTTCGTCTCTGGTTTTGTATGGTTGTTTAATGATTGAATTCTAAAGTAAGTGAGTCATAACTCATGCAATTCAACACATTTTTGTATGAAAATTTTAATATTAGAGCCCCAAGTTGTGTTTCAGACGAGGCCACAAATTTCTATTGACGACCCTGCTGTTGATGGGCGTCTAGTGGTAAACTATTGACTTTTTTAAATACAATTTTATTATATGAAACTTTTTAGCAAAATGTAACCGTGAACCATCCCATAAAAAGGCTTCCAGCCAAGCATCTTGGGCAAAACATAGGGTAAAACAAAATCTATGATGAATAATGCACATTTCTGGTTTTATCGCCACTCTCTTCATGTTCTTTCATTTATTCTCTCATGAAGATTGGTTGGAGCCGTTGCATAACGTATTTTATATTTATGCATTCATTTATTATAAAGATTTGCAAGATTATATTGTATCAAAAATACTAATATTTTCATAAATGGTCGTGACATCTTCCCATATTTATTCACAATATCTCATATTGCTGGCATTTATTATTACAAGGAGTGGTTTCATGCATAAATAACATATCCATAATAATAACTGACAATGATATGAAAGATTGAGAAATGTTATAGGAACCGATAAACTGTGAAAGCTTTAGAGTATTAAACAATCAAGTATTTCTGATAGTGTTAAATCATCCAAAGCTTCTATCACGACCTAGTCCCGAGAGGGCCCCCGAATCTCTGCGCTTTCTGTGTCGATCCCTGGATCAATAGCTTACACACATAGTCGTCGATGAAATCCATGAATACATCACATGTCATAGTATTACATCCTCGATCCAGTGCTTTACAATGCAAACCAGCTTAGCTCATGGCTAGCTTATAATACAATCATGCAACAGAGATAATATTCTAGTCTTGTGGCGTCCATCCACTCATAGGGAAGAGTTGAGTATAGTGTCGTAATCCTACTTCGTATCTTTCCTTCGATACGGTAAACATGTGATACGCTGCCAACGTATCCATAACTAATGAAGTATTCATGCCATGTTTACAATATTTTTATATAGTTTTGGTGCACTTTTATATTGTTTTTATGGACTAACATATTAATCTAGGGCCTAGTGCCAGTTCTTGTTTTTTGCATGTTTTTTGTTTCGCAGAAAAACATATTAAACGAAGTCCAAACATGATGAAAATTTACGATTTTTTATGGAATATATGTGATTTTGGGAGAAAGAATCTGTAACGCCCACAATGCGGCCATATCTCCCACGTGTTGGGGCACGACTTAGAGGCATAGCCGCATGGTAGGCTTGTCGCAAGAGGGGTAATCTTTACACATCCCATGTACTGAATAAGAAAGGGATAAAGAGTTGGCTTACAATCACCACTTCACACAATACATAAATAATCCATACATCATCGAAAGTATAAACAAAGGTCCGACTACAGAACCAAAATAAAGAAAGACAACCCCAAATGCTAGATCCCCGATCGCCCTAACTGGGCTCCTCTACTGATCATCCGGAAAAGAAACATAGTAACGTCCCGAATCCTCGTCGAACTCCCACTTGAGTTCGGTAGCGACCCCTGCACTGGCATTTATCGGCACCTGCATCTGTTTGGAAGTAACCGTGAGTCACGAGAACTTAGCAATCTCACACCCGCGAGATCAAGACTATTTAAGCTTAAGGGTAGGAAAGGGTAGTGAGGTGGAGCTGCATCAAGCACTAAGAATATATGGTGGCTAACATATGCAAATAAGAGCGAGAAGAGAAGAAACGCACGGTCGAGAAGCTGTAAGTGATCAAGAAGTGATCCTGAAGCTACTTACGTTCAAGCATAACATGAGACTGTGTTCTCTTCCTGGACTCCGCCGAAAAGAGACCATCACGGCTACACATGCGGTTGATTCATTTTAAATTAAGTTAAGTGTCAAGTTCTCTACAACCAGATATTAACAAATTCCCATCTGCCACATAACCGCGGACACGGCTCTCGAAAGTTTATACCCTGCCGAAGTGTCCCAACTTAGCCCATCACAAGCTCTCACGGTCAATGAAGGATATTCCTTCTCCCAGGAAGACCCGATCAGTCTCGGAATCTCGGTTACAAGACATTTCGATAATGGTAAAACAAGACCAGCAAAGCCGCCCGATGTGCCGACAAATCCCGATAGGAGTCGCACGTATCTCGTTCTCAGGGCACACCGGATGAGCACTCCGTACAACTAAAACCAACTCTCGAGTTTCCTCGAGGTGGTGCTGCAAAGGACTCTAGTTCGGACCAACACTCAGAGGAGCACATGCCGAGGGGGGGGGTTAAAAATAAAGATGACCCTTGAGTCTACAGAACCCAAGGGAAAGGTATATGGTGGTAGGTAGGAAAATGGTAAAACCAAGGTTGTGCCTTGCTGGAGGAGTTTTATTCAAGGCGAACTGTCAAGGGGTTCCCATAACACCCAACCGTGTAAGGAATGCAAAATCAAGGAACATAACACCGGTATGACAGAAACTAAGGTGGCAAGAGTGGAACAAAACACTAGGCATAAGGCCGAGCCTTCCACCCTTTACCAAGTATATAGATGCATTAAAAATAAATAAGATATAATAATGATATCCCAATAATATCCATGTTCCAACATGGAACAAACTTCATCTTCACCTGCAACTAGCAGCGCTATAAGAGGGGTTGAGCAAAAGCGGTAACATAGCCAAACAACGGTTTGCTAGGAAAGGTGGGTTAGAGGATTGACATGGCAACATGGGAGGCATGATATAGCAAGTGGTAGGTAGCGCGACATAGCAATAGAGTGAACATCCAGCAAGCAAAGATAGAAGTGATTTCGAGGGTATGGTCATCTTGCTTGCAAAGTTCTCAGAGTTGTCGAAAGCTTGATCCTTGTTAGCGTACTCAACAGGTTCCTCGGCCACGTACTCATCTCCCGGCTCTACCCAAAGCAAGAACACAAGAAAAGGACCAACAATCAATCATGGTGCAATGCACAAGCAACATGATGCAATACATGGCATGATATGCAAGACATAATATGCAATGCATATGCGTGCTCCTGAAGGGAAAGAATGAACAAGGCATCAACTTGGCAAACCAAGTATGCCACTGGAAAGATGAGATGATTTCGGTTGAAATTGATATAAGGATCACCGGAAAGGGATGCACGATTTGCAAATGGCAAGCAAAACAAGAATGGCATAATTCTGCGATTAACAGCATGATGCCACTTAGAATGCAACAAGAAACTAAGCTACTGCACTCCAACATAGCAACAAAGCATATGGCAGTGATGTACAAGCGATTCTTGACAAAACATGAACACTGAGCTACGGCTAAATTACACTAGAACAAGTTCAAACAAGCATGGCAAAAGTCCAAAAGATATCAGTTTCACAGACTTGGAGAAATTACTAACATGTCAAAAACAACATCAGGAAGCAACGTTTAGAGCAAGCAAACAACATGCTATAGGAACATATCATAGCAAACCAAGGCATGGCATGATTCTACTAAAAGCATAGATCAAAAGTCCCTTACTGATCATGAGCCAAAAAGGCACAGCGATATGATGGAACCCATGTAAGCATAGCAAGTTTTATTAACAGTTTTAGACTTAGCAGAAAAAACAGAGCATGGCATAAACAGATTTACGATAGCAACTTTGCGAGCTCAAACCACTCACCACAAAGCATTGCATGACAAAACAAGCATACCAACAGCAAGATGACATGTTCATGAAGATAACCATGGCAAGAGCAAGTTCATAGGATGCATGGATCACTAGCAACAACCATGGCAAGATTGATTAACATGTTAACATTCTGCCAGGAACATTTTATAGCAAAAGTAGAGCAAGAACAAGACATGCTAGAGCACTCCATAATTGCAAACAGGGGCATGCATGGATAGGGCATAACCACATGTTCAAAACATCCTTACTGAAGCAACTCAAAACAAGCATGGGTCTCACTGTAGCATCATGTTTACATGGCATCAAAATAACATCAGGAAAATGACTTAGCAAAATCCTAAGTCCCTGAAAACAGCAATATTGCGGAGGCTACTTTGCATGCTTGTGCTAGTCACCACATAGATCACAAAAATACAAGACAAACACCTCTGTAAAGATGGAATGATGTAGTTTAAAACACATGTAGACCTCAAGCTCATACGATGCACACATCAAATGCAACAAAAATGATAAAACTTCATAAACTGATAAGTACCAACAACTAACATTTTATAGCACTCTTGCATCAATGAAAATGGCATCATAACAGACAGTAACATGCATGGAAATTCTTTTAAGTTCTAACGTGAAGAGCTCAACGATACGAACAATTCGACATACCATATGCATGAGTTGGAGCTACGAGCACCAAGATACGATGCGATGAAGGAGGCATGAAAATAACAGGGACTTAGAGAAAAACGGAGTCAACCTCGCGAGATCTAGGGTTTCCCGATGCGGTCCATGAGGTTCGTCGGGATCTGGCTGGAACTTCGCCGGTGACGAAGGAGAGGCGGCGGTGGCTAGGCTCTCCGGCGGGAGGAGCTCACCGGCACTCGGGCGGAGCTGGGCGGCGGAGGAGGCGACCGGAGACGGGGCACGTGCACGGTGGCGGAGGAGGCGAAGGGCGGTGCGCGCGAGGCAGCGAAGGGCGGCGGCGGATGCTCGCGACAGAGGCGGAGAGGCGCGGCGGCGGGTGGTGGCTCTGGCGCGCGGGCGGAAGGGCCCCGCGCGGGCCTGGCGGGCCGCCGGTGGCGCGCGGTGGCGGAATCCATGTGGAGGCGTGGGATTGGTCGCGGGCGGTGGCGGAGGCTTTGTCCGATAGCGGCGGGGGCGATTTCTAGGGTTTGGACTGCGGGAATTTCGGAGGGAGACACATATTTATAGGTAGAGGGAGTTTGGAGTGTCCAAATGAGGTGTAGTTTTCGCCCACACGTTCGTGATCCGACGATGGAGGACATGGAGATGGTTTAGATGGGTTATTGGGCTGTTTTGGAGGGGTGTTGGGCTGCAACACACAAGGGGCTTTTGCGGTTACCCAGTTAACCGTTGGAGCATCAAATGAACTCCAAATGGAACGAAATTTGACTGGCGGTCTACCGGTGGTGTACCAAGGCCACTTGGCAAATCTCGGTCCATTCCGAGAACGTTTAACACCCACTCACGAAAAGAGACAAGAGGGGGGCGCCGGTGCATGTGGGAGTGTCGGATTGCGAAACGAACAATGGGGAAAATGCTCGGATGCATGAGACGAACACGAATGCAAATGCGATGCACATGATGACATGATATGAAATGCATGACATGAACAAAAAGCAAAACGAGGACAAACACCCAACCACGAAGGGAATCTCATAACTTAAAGCCCAAAATGGCAAGAGTCGGAGTTACAAATATGGCAAGTTACATCCGGGGTGTTACAGGATCAACGCAAGACGGTGCCCGAGGGCACCACAAGGCAACAGGGCACGCCCTACCCCCTAGGCGCACCCAGATGTCTTCTGGTCACCTTGTAGGCCGGTTGGAGACCTTCTTTCGTCACAAGAAAGATAATTTCTGGATAAAAATCCCCTCAAAATTGCAGCCCAGACGGAGTTATGGATCTCCAGCAACATAAGAAACGGTGAAGGGCTCTGAAAAGAGTCGCAAAAAACAGAAGAAAACAGAGAGATCCAATCTAGGGGAGAGTTACCTCTCTCCCCAGAGGGCTAAGGAAGAAGAAGGAGGAGGGGACCCCTTATCCCTCTCCTTCGGTGGCACCGAGACGCCGACAGGGACATCTCCTCCATCACCATCACCACCAACTTCTTCTGGTGATGTGTGAGTAGTTCACCACGGGGCTGAGAGTATGTACCAGTAGCTATGTGTTTCATCTCTCTCTCTGATTTTGATAGGGCACGATCTTAATGTACCATGAGCTTTGTTAACGTAGTTGGATGATATGGTGTTCTTCCCTCTCTATCTTGTTGTGATAAATTGAGTCTTACTCTTTGAGGTTTCATTGTTATCGAATTGAGTATTTCGGATTTGAGATCACTTGATGTATTTCTTGCATGTGGATACCCATGGTGACAATGGATATTATATTGAGTCACTTGATATATGTTTTAGTAATCAACTTGCGGATTCCCGTGGTGACATTGGGGTAATCTAGGCATATAGGTCGATACATGTTTTCTCTTACTTTCTCCGATAGGTACCTTGGAGTGATTCTTTATCACATGTTGAGGGATTTTTATATGATTCAATTATGTTAGCACAATTGAGAGATTGCATTAGTGAAAGTATGAACTCTAGGCCTTGTTCCAAGCATTGAAATACTGTATGTACTCACTTTTCTTACTTGCTACCTTGTTGTTTTTATTTATTCATATTATAAAAACATATTTCTACCATTCGTATTACACTTGTATCACCATCTCTTCACAGAACTAGTGCACCTATACAAGTGACAATTGTATTGGGTGTGTTGGGGACACAAAAGATTTCTTGTATTTGATTGCAGGGTTGTTCGAGAGAGACCATATTCATCCTACACCTCCCATGAATTGATAAAACTTATGTCATCTACTTGAGGGAAATTTGTCGCTATCCTACAAAACTCTGTGCTTGGAGGCCGAACAGAGTCTACAAGAATAAAGCTGCGTAGTAGACATCAAGCTATTTTTGGCGCCGTTGTCGGGGAGGTGATTGCCCGAAGGTATATTCTTTAGAGCATCTCCATCCATGCCCCCAACAGCCCCCCAAGGGCCTTTTTTGGTGCCGGGGCCCAAAAACCGGCCAGTCGCGCCCCCAGGAACCCATTTTTTTGCCGGTTAGGCCTGAAATTAGCGCTGGCGGACCCAGGCCGAACCCGTACGCTTGGGAGGCGCCCCGGGGTGCCGAGAAATCGTTTTTGGCGGGAACGAACAACGGGCCCGCTGAGTCAGCGACCCCCGCCTCATCGTCCTCACAACGCCTCGGTTTCCCGCAGGGAATCAATGCCACGGCTGCCGCCGGTCAGCCTTCCATTGATTCCTCATGGGCGGCACGGTGCGGCGACGCGCCCCCTCCCCGCCACGTGTACACACAACGGCGCCCCCCGGCCGCTATATAAAGCAACACCTCCCTCGCCTGCAGCCCCCCTCTCCGTGCACAACCACCGCCAATGAACTCTTTCCTCTCTCTCCCCATTCACAACCGCCGCAGACAATGGGAGAGAGGTTCCCCGACGATGGGGCGGCGACCAATGGCTTTGGCCGCCGCTCGCTGCACGAGTGGGAAGCCCACCTCCTGCATGAAGCCAACATCCCGGTGCCTCCTAACATGCATGCGCTGGGGTGGTGGAGGCTCAGTGCCGGGGGCATCCCTGTCCCCCCACTGCCCGACATGACGCGCCCCGACTACTTCAATGCCGAGGTCGAGCGTGCATGGGCGTCGCTGACGGAGGAGCAGCGGGCCCTCCCGGAGTACGCCGCCGGCAATCACGAGGCGTGGGTAGCGCACTTCAGACGCCGGCAGGCGGAGTGGCTGGCCTCCACCAACAATGCACCAATGGTGCGGGGCACCAAGAACAGCGACAACCGCCGCCGGTGGTGGGGCGCCGGAGGCCGCACACTCCACGCCGAAGTTTGCTATGTATAAAACAGTTTAAGTCGTTGAAGTTTATGTCCTGTTTTGCCGAATCTATGTCCCATTTGCCGACTTTTAGCCCAATTTCTTTTCAAAAAAGATTAAAATAGGCATCTGGGGGCGACCCTGGTGGCGGTGGCTAGGTACCCAATCGGCCCCAAGCCAATTTTAGCGCCGGTTCACCCCCAGACGGTGATTTTTTGAGCCCCTGGGGGGCCAACGGCTGGAGATGCTCTTAGATCTTGCAACTGAATCTTTTAGTTTCTTATTTATTCACTAATTTGGTTTATAAAAGGAAACTACAAAAACATGGAAGTGAAGTTGCATCAAATTCTTTATCTTTATGAAGTCTTTCTTGAAAATGATGGATCAGAATTGTGCCAAAATTGTTTAACGCGAGTCGGTTGAATGATAAACATGATTACAATGTTGTTAGTATGCTTTCTTGAATATCCATGATGCTAATGATATGCAAAGCCATAAGCTTGGGGATGTTGTGTTTGATGAATATAATCTTTTTAGTCCCCCGAGTTTCGATGAGCAAATTTATTATGATGATAGCATGCCTCCTATTTATGATGATTACAATGATGAAAGTGGGTTTGGAAGAGTGTCAACTCTAGGTAACAATGATCCCACTAATTTGGAGGGTGTTAAATCTTATTGTAATATTGATAAAAGTGGATTTGCAGAGGTCACAACTTTATTTAGTAATGAATCCACTACTTTGGACAATGTTTTAATTGATTATGGCAATAAAGTTGTTATTTATGATGATTATTGTGATAACATGTATGCTATAAATAGTAATGATAACCATGAAACTTGTCATCATGATTTTAATACTCAAACAGATTATGCCAATCAAGTATCACATGGTAGTCATTTTTTTGAGTTTTCTCCCACTATTATGAATGAGAAGGGATTTGGTTATGTGGAGAGTAATAAAAAATTTATGGTTATGGATCATGCAAAGAATTTTTTGTGTGATAGTTATATTGTTGAATTTGTTCATGATGCTACTGAAAATTATTATGAGAGAGGAAGACATGCTTATATATATTTCAACAACATCAAGTTTCCTTTCTTTATGTTGTAAATTTTGATGACATACTTGTTCTGCCTTCCTATGCTAGTTGATTCTTGTTCCAATAAATTGTTTGCTTACAAAAGTCCTATGCGTAAAAAGTGGGTCAGGCTTAAATGTGTTTGCTATATGATTCATGATGCTCTCTTTATGTTTCAACTCTAATCTTTTATGTGAGCATCATTGAAATTATCAATTCCTACACTACAAAAAAAGACACATCCATGACATTTTGGGCCGAACAATTTTTTTTGTCATGCTTATGATACTTCTATGACGATAATTGTGACAAAACCCGGTATCATCATAGATGTGGTGGGCTCCTGCTTCCATGACAAAAAATCATTGTCGTGGCACCCCTTTCCTTTCCACCACGGTGACAAATGCCCCATATCTTATAACATGCCAACATTTTCATAAATTTTGCATAAAACTTGTTCATTTCATCCGCATCATGATAACAACAATTAAATGTTTAGATTATTGTTGCAATAAATTACTAAGGCATATGGGGATTTACCGGATTCGTTGTTTGTTATATTCGGCCCCATTTAAATTGCTTAGATTGTGTAGTTTACTCATGTTTCACCTCTTGCCATGTTAACCAACCTTTAATATTGTTGAGTACATAACCGGGAGAGAACTAAATAAGTCATGTGGTGTTTTCTTCAATATGCAACTCCGTTGCATATTGAGCTCCACTTAATTTGTAGGATTGCTTGAGCACTTTGCCATGCCATGCATATTAAACCAGACATGCATCATACTTGGTTGTGCATCGTGCCATGCTTATGTGGTGGTTGTTTACTATGTTGTTTGCTTCTTTCCGGTGTTGCTTCTTCGGGTTAGTTCCGATAACGTCGTGTTTGTGAGGATCCGTTCGACTACGTCCGTTTGCCTTCTTCATGGACTCGTTCTTCTTCCTTGCGGGATTTCAGGCAAGATGACCATGCCCTCGAAATCACCTCTATCTTTGCTTGCTAGTTGCTCGCTCTTTTGCTATGCCTATGCTGCGATACCTACCACTTGCTTATCATGCCTCCCATATTGTTAAGCCAAGCCTCTAACCCACCTTGTCCTAGCAAACCG
This sequence comes from Triticum dicoccoides, assembly GCF_002162155.2. Taxonomy (NCBI): domain Eukaryota; kingdom Viridiplantae; phylum Streptophyta; class Magnoliopsida; order Poales; family Poaceae; genus Triticum; species Triticum dicoccoides. The sequence goes on from NC_041392.1 coordinate 403,936,257, forward strand.
TTGTTTGGCTATGTTACCGCTTTTCTCAGCCCCTCTTATAGCGTTGTTAGTTGCAGGTGAAGATTGGAGTTTGTTCCATGTTGGAACATGGATATGTTGGGATATCACTATATCTCTTATTTAATTAACGCACCTATATACTTGGTAAAGGGTGGAAGGCTCGGCCTTATGCCTGGTGTTTTGTTCCACTCTTGCCGCCTTAGTTTCCGTCATATCGGTGTTATGTTCCCGGATTTTGCATTCCTTACATGGTTGGGTTATAATGGGAACCCCTTGACAGTTTGCCTTGAATAAAACTCCTCCAGCAAGGCCCAACATTGGTTTTACCATTAGCCACCTAGCCTTTTCTTTCCCTTGGGTTCTGCAGACTCAAGGGTCATCTTTATTTAAACCCCCGGGCCAGTGCTCCTCTGAGTGTTGGTCCAACTTGTCAGCCGCCGGTGGCTACCAGGGGCAACTCTGGGCTGGCCTACCGAAAGTTTGGACAATCCGGTGTGCCCTGAGAATGAGATATGTGCAGCTCCTATCGGGATTTGTCGGCACATCCAGGTGGCCTTGTTGGTTTAGTTTTACCATTGTCGAAATGTCTTGTAACCGGGATTCCGAGCCTGATCGGGTATTCCTGGGAGAAGGAATATCCTTCGTTGACCGTGAGAGCTTGTGATGGGCTAAGTTGGGACTCCCCTGCAGGGATTTGAACTTCCGAAAGCCGTGCCCGCGGTTATGGGCAGATGGGAATTTGTTAATGTCTGGTTGTAGAAAACCTGAAGTTGATCTTAATTAGAATACATCAACCGCGTGTGTAACCGTGATGGTCTCTTCTCGGCGGAGTCCGGGAAGTGAACACGGTGTTGGAGTAATGCTTGCGTAGGTTGTTCTAGGATCACTTCTTGATCATAGTTGTTCGACCGTGCTTTTGCCTTCTCTTCTCGCTCTCTTTTGCGTATGTTAGCCACACAAATATGCTAGTCGCTTGCTGCAGCTCCACATCATACCTTAGCTTACCTATAAGCTTAAATAGTCTTGATCGCGAGGGTGTGAGATTGCTGAGTCCCCGTGACTCACAGATTACTTCCAAACCTAGTTTGCAGGTGCCGATGTTACCGAGCAGGTGACGAAACCAAGCTCAAGGAGGAGCTCGATGAAGATCTTGTCCTTGGTGTTGTTTCGTTCTAGTTGATCAGTAGTGGAGCCCAGTTGGGGTCGATCGGGGATCTGTGTAGCATTTGGGGTAGTCTTCTTTTATTTTGGTTCCGTAGTCGGACCTTGATTGTATCTGGATGATGTAATGCTTTATTCATGTATTTGGGTGAAGTGGCGATTGTAAGCCAACTATGTATCTTTTCCCTTATTGTATTACATGCGTTGTTTGCGAAGATTACCTCACTTGCGACATTGCTTTCAATGCGGTTATGCCTCTAAGTCGTGCTTCGACACGTAGGAGATATAGCCGCATCGAGGGCGTTACAAGTTGGTAATCAGAGCCTTCCCCGACTTAGGAGCCCCCTGCTTGATCGAATCGCTGGTGTTGTTGAGTCTAGAAAAATGTTTTGAGTCTTTTAGGATTATATATATCGGAGAATATGATTCTTTTTACTCCTCAGTCCGTTCGTCGCTCTGGTGAGACATGCTGATGTAGAGTTTTGACTCTTCTCTTCTCAAATTTCACTAAATTTTTTTTAGGATCACACGGGTATCTTGGAATCGTTCCAATTGTTTTGTGACGAGAACATTGTTCTTGGTGCCTCCTACATTTAGGGGTTGTGGCAGTGTCCCGGGGAGTTGAGCTCCGAGGTGTTGTCGTCACAATTTTATCGTTGCAGTTCTGGAATACCTGAGTTTCGCCGACATCGAAAATCTCCTTTATGCAGTTGTTGGTGAGATAACCTCGATGCCACCCAGTACTGGGGCGGGAGTTCGGGAGTATTTCCATAACTTGTATAACGGATGCTTTTCGAAGGTTGAGGTAAACGATTTCTGAAGGTTTCTTGGTTATGTGTTGAAGGTTGGATACAGCTGGATGTAGGATTTGCTAGTTTTGGGTGAGATATTATGCTTCCCCTGTATCCCCAACACCTGATTGCACAACCAGAAAATTTCGGGAGTTTATAAGTGGGAATTCAAGTAGCTCTTAGGATATCTTTCCGACGGATGTATGATATGAGATTGGGGTTCGACGTCTAGTGGTCCGCCTATTCACGGTTGGTTTTACAGTGGTCTCGTTGTGTCTTAAAGAGTCCTTGGCTATGCTGACTCGGGGACGCTTCGTATGTCATGTGCACTGCCTTGTACATGATGGTGCTGTATGATCGAGCCCATGTAGGCCCCACCACGAAAACTTCAGACGAAATCTCTATCATATGTTTGTTTCGGCCTATTTTGCAAGCCAATCCTTTGTTTTGTTTTGAGTTGTGGTATTCGAGTTGCTTCGAAGTCAAGTGTTGATTCCATACCTTTCCTAAACGGTGTTCTCATATTCCTATGTGGATACTAATCCTTCATGATAATCGAGATTGTCATGTCAATCCTTTTCAACCGGCGTGTTTCTCTTCAAGTGGATCCGATCATTTCAACATTTGCAAGATCCAATGTCAGCTTTTCGTCAATGGTGTTTGCTTCATCCGTTCCAAGTTGCCTTTGTTTTTCCCGCCCACCCACCCTTTTTCTTCAAGGACTCAAATGTCTTAATCAAGTATCCTTTTATTCATGTGAAGTCTCTCCATTCTTTTCCTTCATGTTCTTACCTAGTGATTCTCATGAAGATTCTAACGGAGCCTCAAGTTCATCATTATTTGCCTTTTTTCTCTGGTGGATTTAATTGAAGCTTTGTTCATCATATTTTTTCCTCGTTTTAACTACCTTCTCATGCCGGTGCACCTCATATTCATTCATTTCTCACTATTCAATTGTTCCGGAGTGCTCAAGATATCTCGAAGATTCGTGTTTCTACTCTGTTTTCGTTCAAGCTCTTTCGAGGATGTTATCTCATTCAAGCCATTCAAGCCATTTAATTCAACCGGCGCAATCTCTCTTTTAAATCTTTTCAACGGTCTTTTTTCTTTTGAGTGGGCCCTAACCCATAGGTCTTCTTCCAGGATCTTACCCGACTCTTCTAATTTTACCGGAGCTATTTTCAAATTCATCTCAAAGTTTGACGTAAGAATGATTCATCGTCGGTCATATGTATTTCTCCAAGATCTTTCAATTTCTTTTCATCGTTGGCTCAACCTCTTCGCTTTTGATTCTTCCGGAGTGTCTAAACAATTCATGGTGGTATTTCTTGTCGTAATTCAAAAATTTGAAGACCGAAGAAGATTTTCTCTCAATCCTGCTCCATTCTCTTCAAGATTCGTTATTCTAGGTTGTTGCCATCCCCTCATAATTGTTTTGATTATGAGAATTCTTTTCACCCATCCGGAGTAATTCAGTTGTCTTTTCAGTTTGTTTATCTGAAGGCCATCAATTCAGGATTATTCATTCCAGCTTTCAGCTCTCATTCTCCAAATCTAACCGGTGCATCATTCAAGTATATTCTCTAATCAGTTCATGATCTCTTTGCTCTCTTGTATCTAAACTCTCTCATGTATTTTCATTCATTCTCAATTCTTACGGTGGTTCTTCCAAGATTTTGTCTTCCTTCATGTCAATTTATTCGTTGTTTCAACCCGACCGGTGGTTCATTGAAGACCTTTCTCAAGTTGACGCTATATCTATCTTAATCCTTTTCAAAGAGAATAAGTAGTATGCCAAATCCGTTTGCTCGTCATCAATTAAATTGGTGAAGGATACGCATAACGTAATTCTTATTCGTGTTTCATCCAAGTGATCAATTCTTTATTCCGGAGGTTCATCGAAAAATTCTTGGTTTCTTTTGCTCATCTTTCTTTTCTGGAGTTCCAAGCTCTCTTAATTATATCATCGTGAAGATCCATATAATCATCGCAAGGCTTCACCTTGTGTTTTCAACTCCTCTTTCCTTTCGTCTGGTCATTCTTTTATTACCGGAGTTCTTCATGGAGGCTCTACATGTTGGTTCATCAAAGAATTAATTCCTTTTCGAAGTGTTAATTGAGATTATTTTCTGAGGAGTTCAATCATTCTTCATCTTGCAATCCGGAGTGCAATTCTTTCTTCCGTACCATTGGAGGTGGTATTACGTCACTCTTGATAATTTGAGTTCATGCTTCATGATTCACATATTGTTAAGAATGAGGTATTTTAAATCCATCAATCTCTTCATTGGAGTTATATTGGGTTATATTTCACCTAAAGCCTTCCCTAAGGATTGTTGCTAATTATGGTGCTTATAAATGACCCTAGTTCTTCATTTACCCTCCCGGTGAGATAAGTTTCTTGTCCCCTTGTTGATATCAATCCAATCTATTGTTTTCGTTAGTGGCAGAATTTCACCTCTTAGTTTTGAGATGTTCTCCATAAGTCCACTACAAGCTTATTCTTTTTGTTGTTGGTTTTTTCCAACAACTCCGTTTGACCTTTCTCCTAAACATGCTTTTCAAGCTCATTTGAGGTAGAAGATCTTGTTTTCCCCTCCGTTCATTCCATTCCATCCTCTCATTTCGTCTGGGGGTTTGGTGATGTTGATCTCTTGGTCCTATCATATCGTTTTGCCTAGATCATGCTCTTTCCTTTTGCTTATCCCTTTTTCAACCGGAGTGTCATGTTTTCATTCGAGCTCTCTCATCTTATCAAGTTTTGCCTCCCTTCTCAATCGGAGTGCCATCTGAAATCTTTCTTACCCTTTGTACCATTCTTTCAATAGTTTCGGAGGCAGTATGTTGTTGATCTCATCAAGTATCCTCTCATCTTGTCAAGTTCATGTTCTTTTCCTTCCATTTTCAGTCGGAGTGCTGCCCAAATTATATCATTCTGACTCCTTCTCTATTTTGTTTTGACCGGAGTGGCTTCAATGTCAATCCTGTCATTTAAGCTCGTCTTTTTTGCCGTATTTCTGTTTCCTTGTCTAATGGAGTGTTTTCCACTTCGTTCATCTTCATTGTATTCCTTTTCTCTCAATTTGTTCAACCTCGCAAGGTTCTTTGGTTTCACTCGTTTGTCAAAGAAGCAATTTAGTTTTGCCACTTCTCTTTCTCTTCTGTTTTTCCCTCCGGTGCCATTCTAGATCTCGGGACGAGATCCTCTCGTAGTGGTGGAGTGTCGTGACGCCCGAGACCGATGCTCGAGAAGACTTCCATATGTTCCGGGTTTCGCCGTGTGTTTCATTTGTGCCGCCCTTTTATTTTTGCGTTGCATCATGTCATCATGCCATCATCTTATAAATCTTTTGCAACTCAACTAAATAAATTGCATGGATCTTCGGTCCATTTAAATCAAGGGATATTCACTATGGTGATTACTCTTTAAAACATATTCTCCCAATATTTTAGGGAGCTATATAAATTATATTCCAATAATTTGGAATCACCCATAACACACTTGCAAATAATCACATGCCTTTTCTCGCTTCAAGTTTGGTCCCCAAACTTTGCCCATAATTTCTTTCTTCGCTTTCCCGATCTCCACAAAAATTCTGAACATTTTTGGAATCTCCAAAACCTTGAACTTACTCAAACCATTTGAATTAAATTCAAATTGATTTGAATCCAGATCTTTCAATCATGCCACTTTTATTTTCTGGATCGAGCTTATTTTTTTGCGAGTCCGGGAAAGTAATCCCCATGCCCAAATTCTTGTCCACTCTTTGCTTCCTTTCTCTCTTTTCCTTCTTTGTCTTTTTCTGTTTTTTTTCAGAGAAGTTAAAGAGAAGAGAGAAAGAGAGAAGGGAGTCCGCAGCCCAATTTGGCCCAAGGCCCACTCCCAATCGAACCCTAGCCTTCCCGAGTCTTTCCCCTCACTACCTCGTCTCCCCTTGCGCCGCCAGAGTCCCGCCTCGCTCGAACCCCCCTCCTTCTCTCGATCTCCCTCTCGTTCCTACCGTGTGCTGCCTCCCTTCGTCCTTCCTCCAGCATCGTCTCCTGTCGCGAGCCCCAGCGCCAGCCTCGACCTCCTCCCTGCCACTCCGCGAGCTCACCTACACGCACGACCATGGCACCGCGCGGCCATGGCATCGCCGCACCCTCAAGCGCCTCGTCTCCCGCAGCCGGTCCAGGACCTCCTCGCTGCCTCCTCATCTACATGGCGCCACCGGCTCGTTAGCTCCGTCGCCAGGGGAGGAGCCCCTCGACCCGTCCCCTTCTGCCCCGACTCCGGCGAGTGCCGCCCCATCGACCCTCCTGCCGGCCCCTGCTCAGGCATGGCCGCCTCATCAGTAAGCTGGCCTCCGCCCCTCCTGCGCTGCGCCCCTGCCGGCCTCGCCGGAATTCGTCAAGTTCAGCACCGCCGCGCCCTCTGACCTCCCTTGTTACCTGCATCATCGCCGTTCGTCTTCAACCGCAGGACCGTTACTTCGTCATTCACCTCGGCTTTGGCCACCATGGACGCCTCATGCCCAAGATCTTCCTCCTATGTGGTGTAGAGCTGCACCACCACCACCTCGAGGCCCCTTGCAGTCTTTGTTTCAGAACGCCAAGAAGCCGATGGCACTAGGGTGCGCCAAGTTCCACCAATGTTGACCCCGGACATCTACGATACGTGGACCTCTACGATCGATGTGGAACCGTCAAGTACAACTACTCTACGTTGATACGGGAATCACTACCGTCGCAAGAACCGAGACCGGCAAGTCCGAAGACCCCAAGAACCACGACATTTGACGCATAGTACCACTACTTTTGCCGTGTACATCTACCGTCGCCGATGATCCATGTAGCACAAACGCGAGATGTGTACCACTACTTCCCCTATCGCCGTGAGTACCTCTACCGACCCCGACCATCGGAGCATGTACGACTACCGTCACGAAGACCGGTGGACCATACCACGTCAAGTTCCACTACCGTCACGAGTACCACTACCGTCGACCCTCGAAGCCTCTGTGGACGTCAAGTTCCTCGCCGTGACCCCGAACATCTATGGAAAATTGTGCGACTAAGAATGTGAACGACTACCATCGCCGTGAACCACCACCATCACCGATGAATGATAGGACGACTACTTCGACTACCATCGCGTGAACCACTACTTCCCTCGATGTCCGAGAATGTCTACTTCCACTACTTCCTCTACGCTGACTCGAACCGCTCCGATAATGCACGCTTCAAAGGTATAACCGCCGAGATGACCATCCGTGAACTAATGCATGTGTGATGTATGAGATGCTCGTGCTTGCTCCGTGCTCGAATTGTCGATGCACGTTGCCCCTCTTTTGCCTTGTTACCGTCGTCTCGTGGGACACCCGGAATCCAGGAGCGCCCCACCATCTTTTGCACGCATCCGCACACTTCTCCTTTGCATCGGTATCGCAATCGAGTTACCGGAACTGGAACGCTGCCGTGGCACCGTTTTCGTTATCATTGTCGTGGCACCCCTTTCCTTTCCACCACGGTGACAAATGCCCCATATCTTATAACATGCCAACATTTTCATAAATTTTGCATAAAACTTGTTCATTTCATCCGCATCATGATAACAACAATTAAATGTTTAGATTATTGTTGCAATAAATTACTAAGGCATATGGGGATTTACCGGATTCGTTGTTTGTTATATTCGGCCCCATTTAAATTGCTTAGATTGTGTAGTTTACTCATGTTTCACCTCTTGCCATGTTAACCAACCTTTAATATTGTTGAGTACATAACCGGGAGAGAACTAAATAAGTCATGTGGTGTTTTCTTCAATATGCAACTCCGTTGCATATTGATCTCCACTTAATTTGTAGGATTGCTTGAGCACTTTGCCATGCCATGCATATTAGACCGGACATGCATCATACTTGGTTGTGCATCGTGCCATGCTTATGTGGTGGTTGTTTACTATGTTGTTTGCTTCTTTCCGGTGTTGCTTCTTCGGGTTAGTTCTGATAACGTCGCGTTTGTGAGGATCCGTTCGACTACGTCCGTTTGCCTTCTTCATGGACTCGTTCTTCTTCCTTGCGGGATTTCAGGCAAGATGACCATGCCCTCGAAATCACCTCTATCTTTGCTTGCTAGTTGCTCGCTCTTTTGCTATGCCTATGCTGCGATACCTACCACTTGCTTATCATGCCTCCCATATTGTTAAGCCAAGCCTCTAACCCACCTTGTCCTAGCAAACCGTTGTTTGGCTATGTTACCGCTTTGCTCAGCCCCTCTTATAGCGTTGTTAGTTGCAGGTGAAGATTGGAGTTTGTTCCATGTTGGAACATGGATATGTTGGGATATCACTATATCTCTTATTTAATAAACGCACCTATATACTTGGTAAAGGGTGGAAGGCTCGGCCTTATGCCTGGTGTTTTGTTCCACTCTTGCCGCCTTAGTTTCCGTCATATCGGTGTTATGTTCCCGGATTTTGCATTCCTTACACGGTTGGGTTATAATGGGAACCCCTTGACAGTTCGCCTTGAATAAAACTCCTCCAGCAAGGCCCAACATTGGTTTTACCATTCGCCACCTAGCCTTTTCTTTCCCTTGGGTTCTGCAGACTCAAGGGTCATCTTTATTTAAACCCCCGGGCCAGTGCTCCTCTGAGTGTTGGTCCAACTTGTCAGCCGCTGGTGGCTACCAGGGGCAACTCTGGGCTGGCCTACCGGAAGTTTGGACAATCCGGTGTGCCCTGAGAACGAGATATGTGCAGCTCCTATCGGGATTTGTCGGCACATCCGGGTGGCCTTGTTGGTTTAGTTTTACCATTGTCGAAATGTCTTGTAACCGGGATTCCGAGCCTGATCGGGTCTTCCTGGGAGAAGGAACATCCTTCGTTGACCGTGAGAGCTTGTGATGGGCTAAGTTGGGACTCCCCTGCAGGGATTTGAACTTTCGAAAGCCGTGCCCGCGGTTATGGGCAGATGGGAATTTGTTAATGTCCGGTTGTAGAAAACATGAAGTTGATCTTAATTAAAATACATCAACCGCGTGTGTAACCATGATGGTCTCTTCTCGGCGGAGTCCGGGAAGTGAACACGGTGTTGGAGTAATGCTTGCGTAGGTTGTTCTAGGATCACTTCTTGATCATAGTTGTTCGACCGTGCTTTTTCCTTCTCTTCTCGCTCTCTTTTGCGTATGTTAGCCACACAAATATGCTAGTCGCTTGCTGCAGCTCCACATCATACCTTACCATACCTATAAGCTTAAATAGTCTTGATCGCGAGGGTGTGAGATTGCTGAGTCCCCATGACTCATAGATTACTTCCAAACCCAGTTTGCAGGTGCCGATGTTACCGAGCAGGTGACGAAACCAAGCTCAAGGAGGAGCTCGATGAAGATCTTGTCCTTGGTGTTGTTTCGTTCTAGTTGATCAGTAGTGGAGCCCAGTTGGGGTCGATCGGGGATCTGTGTAGCATTTGGGGTAGTCTTCTTTTATTTTGGTTCCGTAGTCGGACCTTGATTGTATCTGGATGATGTAATGCTTTATTCATGTATTTGGGTGAAGTGGCGATTGTAAGCCAACTATGAATCTTTTCCCTTATTGTATTACATGGGTTGTTTGCGAAGATTACCTCACTTGCGACATTGCTTTCAATGCGGTTATGCCTCTAAGTCGTGCTTTGACACGTAGGAGATATAGCCGCATCGAGGGCGTTACAAATTCCCAGTGGGTGGGTGGGGGGGGGGTTGGATGAACAGGACCCCGTGGTAGTAGAGGTCGTTGCCGCTGGATGAACATGACCCCGATCAAGCGGGTTAGGGGTGGTTGAACAGGACCCTATGGAGGGCTGGATGAACAGGTCCCCATGGAGGGCTGGTTGAACAGTAGCCGGTGGAGGGCTGGATGAACAGTAGCCCGTGGAGGGGTGGTTGAACAGGACCCTGTGGAGAGGGCTGGTTGAACAGTAGCCGATGGAGGAGCGGTGGAGGCTGGATGAACATGAGTCCGTGGATGAACAGTCGCAGGTGGAGGCTGGAGGAGGTCGACGGTGGATGAACAGTAGCCCATGGAGGCAGTCGACGGTGGAGATGAACAGTATCTCATGGAGTCCCATTTTGCGGTACGCCACACCCCTCCCGATGAACAGGACCCCCGTTTCAACCGTAGCGCTCCAGCACAAGTCTGTTTCTTCCGTTTTGCGGTACGCCACACCCCTCCCGATCAACAGGACCCCGTTTCGACCATAGGAGGTCCAAGAGAAGTCCGTTTCCTTCGTTTTGCAGTACGCCAGACCCCTCCCGATGAACATGATCCCGTTTCGACCGTGGCCGATCGACCACAAGGCTGTTTCCTCCGTTCTGCGGTACGCCAGGCCTCGTTTCGATCGGCTGTTCCGTCCAAGCCGGTTGGCTCCCGATGAACACGACGACGACGTAGTTTGTCCATTCTGACCCAGCCATGTACATGAGCCCTGGCCGTACATATGCACGAGTAGGCATTAGAGACCCCGCCCGTATGTACGTATGTGGCCGTATTTACCTTCTTGCACCCTGTATGTACATATGTGTACATGCTACATGCGCGCCTCTACTACGACATGTGTGCGCCTATACTATGACACATGCCCTTCCTTACACGGCCACGGTTCATCGCTGCAGCCTGCAGACAGACCGATCGTATGTACGCACACGTTCACGACCAGAATGACAACACTACGTACGCTTCGACCAGGTGGGTCCTGACTATCAGGGACTTCCTTGCGTGCGAAGATGTAGCTAGTGGGTCCCAGTAGTCAGGGGGAAACATTTTTTTCGCAAAATACGGTGGCCCGTCCGGTGGGTCCGTGCTGTCAGGTGGAGGAATCATTATTTTGTGCATAATAAGGAGGCACTTCCTTGGCGCGGCCGTGGACCCAGCTGTCAGCCTCTCCACGAACAATACTCTTCCGATGGAAGTCGTTCATTGACCACATTGACCACGTCGTGTCGAGAGCACCAAGGCAGTGGACGATGACGAGGCCTAGGAAGGGGACGATGCAGAGCTGGGGAAGACGTGGTAGTGGATGCCCACGCGGAGAGGAGTACGAGGGTTCACTGGTTTGGCTTTAGTGTGAGGCTTCCGTCGCTGCAGAGTAACATGGGGTATGGATGAGTAGACGGATGGCCTGGCCAGCGGTGGGAGTAGTAGGGGGCGGTGAGGCTTCCGCGGCAGCACAGCCGGTCACGAGAGGCAGGAGCAGGCGGCACGACCGACGCTGGTTTGGGCGGCTGGAGCAAGAAGACCAGAGGTTGAAGAAGCACTACGGCCGTTGGATGGACATCGTACGGCCACTGGAGCTAGAATCGCTCATATTGACTAAGTTGACAAAGCCCTCCGTCCCTGTCAACTTAGTAGGCCCACAAGTCAGGCTCCCACTATGGTGGGTCCCAGCTAGCAAGGGGAGTATTCATTTTTTTGTGCGTAATAAGGAGGCACTTCCTTGCATGCGAAGATATAGCTGGTGGGTCCGAGCTGTCAGCGGGAGTATTCATTCTTTTTGGTGTAATAAGGAGGTACTTACTTGCGTGCGGCCATGTACCATGTGGGTCCCAACTGTCAGCCTCTCCATGTACATCCCTCTTCTGATGTTGTCATTTGTTGACAATGTTGACCACGCCGTGCCGAGAACATCAGCGTGATGGACGACGGCGAGACCCAAGAAGGGAATGACCCGAAGGCGGCGAAGCCACAACAGTGGAGGGATGTGGGTGAGTAGAGGGATGTCCTGGCCATCGGTGGGAGTAGTAGGGGGCGGTGAGGCCTGCATGGCAGCACAGCCGACCACGGGAGGCGGTAGCAGGCCGTCCCGCCAGCGGTGGATTTGGCGGCTGGAGCAAGAAGATCAGAGATTGAAAAACACGACGACCGTTGGATTGACATCCAACGGTTACGTCTGCTAGAATCGTTTGTTGACGTATATAATAAGTAAAAAAATCTTGCATACGCGTCAACTTAATAGGCCCACAAGTCATACCACTCCCTATTTTTTTAATAATTTATATATAGCTCATTGCAACTTCTTATGAAATTTATTGCAGTCCATTTTTCTGTTGGCCAGGGCCAGGGTTAAAAATTTAAATGAAATTTCGCATATTTCTATGGGTTCCAAACTATTTTTAATGCTGAAAGTCGAGCCATATTTAAAGTACTTTGAAGATATATTTAAATTAGGTTAAAGCCCAGTGAAATTGGAATCTGAAAATGTGAAAAAATTCAGAAATTATAAAGTAATCGCCAATTTGTCATATGTTTTTATATTTACAGCCCATTATATTTTACTTTCAAGATTAGCAGGCGTCTTGAAAGAGTTGCAGCCCATCAGGGCGTAGAAAAATAAGTAGGCCTGGATTGGGTATTCTTCAGAGAAAATAAACCGCGCTCATTTTCATAAAGAAAAAATAGCCGGGCTGGTCATGTAGTGAACATAAAATATAAGCCTGGGCTAGACGGGCCACAACCCAGTTGAAACCCTGCTCCGTCTCAACAATAACAAAAAAATACTGCTCGAGCAGCTACGTCCCAGGTGTCAGCCGATCTTGTGCCGTTCTCTTGTCTATTGACTATATACGCTGACAATGTCGTGGGTCCTAGATGTCGGGAAACCACTAGGAGGAAGCATTTTCTTTTTCCATACACTGACAATGGAGTATATATATCAAAAAATGAGGAACTTCCTTGTGTCCGGCCATGGCCATGGTGGGCCCCTACTGTCATCCTCTCCACGTACAGTCCTATGCTGATTCCTCTTGTTTATTGACCATGTTGACAACGCGAGAGGGCGGCGCTGCAGTGGGCGCACCAAAGTGCGTGGACGACGACGACGAGGCCTCGCACGTCGGTGTTAACGATTTAGGAGACGATGAGGCAGTGATGCATGCACTAAGGCACAACGAGCCGTGGGAGGCGGAAGCAGGCGGCCCCGCCGACGCTGATTTGGTTTTGGCGGCTGGAGGAAGATAGGACTGAAGAAACACGACAGACTGTAAAAGCACCAGGAGTACTTAACAACCTTAACTGAAACCAGTAGGGGCACTTAACAACCATAGCTAAAAGTAGTATGAGTACTTATACAGGTTCAACCATACAAAGCACGCCTCGAACAGTGCTACATTGCCTACAGTTAACCAAGGGTGAGGCCGCCAAACCCCAGGACAAGGCCCAGGCGCCACCCCGTGCACCCACAACCTTCTGAAAGCGACTTCATCTCGCAATGTGGTCAATAAATAGGATATTTGCTTTAGAGCCATGGGAAAGCAGGAACATAATCTTATGTCCTATTCACCTAGATGGACGGGCCTTCATTATTTGAGATCACCCATGAATAAGTATATTTTCACCTCCAAGGGGAATGCAGTAGGTCGACATAAACATCATGCAGTGACCAAGTGAAAGTCTGACCTGACCATGGTCAGGCATCTATATAGGAACAATAGAACTGGGCAGTTTCTGTTTCAAGAAGATCACAACTGTAAAACTGTGTATAAGCAAGAGTTTATGAACAACATATATAATAGAAAACATCTCGTACCATAAGTTTCTCGACATAGTTGGACCTGTTCAACGAGTGCAGCAGTGGCACACATATCCCACGTGGCCTTCCACCATTGAAACGCCCCATAAGGACCTCAAGACGATCAATAAAGTGTAGGGACTTGTGGATGTCGTCCCAGTCAACTTCAGTGCCATTATTAACAGCCGAGTTCTTATAGAATAACAAACGAGTAGCCTGCTTAACTCTGAAAAAACCTACACGTGCCACCAATTATAAGAAAATATTAGTTAGAAGTAGCATTTTCGTGAGAGATTCGTTGCTACTTATAAAGTTAAATTGTGATTAGTTAGACAGAATAGGTGGATTTATAAGTAATCGAGGCAACAAGCAAGAACCAGATACAAAACTAACATGGATGAACAATTGACGTTGGGGTGGAAGATCGCAGTGAAGATGAGACCTGGTTCTGCTATTTCCATCAACATTGTACGCCAACTTTCAATCCGTAACACTTGAGAAAGTTTATCCAAGTTCGACCATAAAAAAGCAGCGATCTTCTTGGTTCATGAACCCAACTCAGAACTTATATCCATGGCTTGTCTTCACTGTGACCATTAAACTGGTGTATTCGGTTATGACAAGGCCGAGCATCTTGAGTACTTGTGTTCTGGCAGATCAAGGAATGCACTGCAGGAAAAATAATATGAGAACACAATGTATTCCCTATCCAAATCTAGAAATAATTTCCTCCTTCACGTCAGTGTTGACCATGGTACTAGTACCTTTTATCCAAATATAGCAGTCCAAATTTCCAAATTAGTCGACAACATGTTCAAAAAACCCCACCCTCCCGGATAGAAAAGAGGATTCTAGGAACATACTATGCGTGTTTTAAAATCCTGTGTTGGAATGAGAAGGAACAAGTGTGGCGTCTCGCCGAGGGTGCAGAAACCTGTAGGGTCCTTGCACTTCGGGCACTGCAAATGAAACACACTAGATTGAGTAGGAAGAAAAATGCATCAACTGCGGTGGCTGCCATCCTAGGATTACCCGCGACCAAGGGACTTGGATTTATCGGGGATGGATGAATAATTCATACTTGGTTCTCCATTAGAAAACCCTATGCAGTCACCGAGAGGGGGTTTTCTCTAAACAAGTAGACGAGGGAGAAGGGGATTCAGGCCCAGTGAAATATTGCCGCTTCGTCCCGTCTAGCTTACTGCTAAAGCTAGAAATATGTTTTTTTTGTGATTTGACGGCTCATTGGACATTACTGCGGTGCTACAACCGGGGTGTGTCTATCGTGCGGTTGTGCACTCTAATTTGGTGCATATGGCATGTGGACCCCATTGCTGGATGCCCCACATATCAGTGAAAGGGAGTAGAAAGACAGGAGTAACTAGTTACACATAAATATATTTTGACAGAGAGATACTCCCATTGTAAAGAAATATAAAAATCTTTTATATCAGAACTTTATACATAAGAAAAATCAAGGGGAATATATATAACATATATAATAGAAAAATAGAGTTTTTTTTAACACAGTATAGATGAGTTGGTGATGATGGTGTGCCTGCCATCCTGCAATATAGGTCGTCCAATTTATATCTGACGGATAGTAAGGAAACTATGCTAATTTTGCAAAAAGGTACCCACATAGGTCTCCACATTTGCAAATAAGGCCTTACCTCATTCATCCTTTTCTCTCACAAGATAAAATACTCATACAAATGTGTGGGGACCCCGACTCGTAAGTCGCGATCACCGAATGGACGTGTCCAGTGATCCCAGAGATCAATGCTCACTGAACACACAGAAGCTGAATAACAAGAGTCTTACATCCATACATACCGTCTTACACAAATTATGACCATTATGGTCAAGTCTTACATAGATAAAGCCACAAGGGCTAAATACCAAACAAACTTAAGCAGCGGAAATCTTCGTCGATAAGTAGAACCCATGCCATCTGCCTTAACCCTACAGGCATTCTGACTGGGAAACGTCCTAGTTCGCATGTTCGTCTCCAAAGAACTCTTCTTCGAACTCCTGTTCTTCCATGCCTGGCCAATAAAATAACCAGTGGCAAGCCAATGAGTACTTTGAATGTACTCGCAAGTAACCCATGATTGGAGCAAGGCACAATAATGCAATGATATATCACTAAGTAGGTAGTTTGTAGAAAGCTAGTTTTGAGTGCAATGACATGATCTATCAACCTGTAAAGTATGCATCATGAGGGTACAGATATCCGTATGAACAAGTTGCAGATATCAACATAAGCAGAGTTGGACACCAATCCAACTTGATCATCGTGTCAAGCCATCTGACTTAACCCAATTGGCTTCATCAACACACACACATGGTTTGTAAAGCTCTGGATGTAGTTTAAGCAGCACCGCCCAACTATCCTTGACCATGGAAACGCCTATTCGAATAGTTTTACACTCTGCAGAGGTTGCACACTTTACCCACAAGATCCGGGGAACTTCCTTGTCATCCACGACCCGCGGTACCTCAAGTACCCGGGGTAAGCACCCGATCACTATCTTTCCCTAGACGACACTAACATAGAGTCCACTCGATTGGTAGTAACCCCCGTGCCCAACATTTCACATTCTAAAATTTGTGGAGCCTTGCTCCCATATTTATCACATACCACAAGCACGGGGTACCAACGGTGTGTCCGGTGCCCTGTAAAAACAGTCATGGATGCCCTACCTGGCACGACCCCATCCCGAGAGAGAGCACCAACTCTCCCCCATCACTAGTAATGCGGGCTCCAAGCTAGTATCGGCCTAGGTAATCAATAATGCCCTTTCCCATATAACGGTAGAGTGGTTGCGCATGTAAGGTTGGGACAGTCGACAAATCTTAAATCTAATCCATTTTTGAAAACAACACACACACTTGCCTCGGTACACCACTTCGTCATCAAGTGGTTACCCAACTCATTATCTCCCTCGGGCATAAGTGGCACCCGACAGGGTTTTTCGAAAAAGTCTTTTGAAAATACTTTGCCTTCATCACCATACAAATTCCCGTCCCTTTTGCGTAGCAACTACTCCAGCATCCTACCTACTCCCACCGGCATAACCCTCATAAGGAGGTAGGGTCAAGCACCATGCAAGTATCAACAAGGAAGTAATGGTGGCAAACCACCTCAAGTAGTCACCACATTATCATGACTTCGATGCAAGCAATGAAAGTGCCATATGACATGCACAAAAAGGGATTCTTAGACATGGTCAAAGGGCTGCTTGCCTGGCTCAGCAAGGTCTTCTGGTCCTTCAAAGTCTTCTGGTCCAACTCCTTCGTCAGTAACGCAATCTATCGTCGCAAAATAATAACGAGAAAAATAAGGCACTAATAAAATAGAAAAACCAAAGTGCTCAGAAAAATGTCAACTCATTTTTGTTAAATACCAGGGTGAAAACTAAGAAGGATAAAATTCCTAGTTTTGGATTTGGAGTAGTAGCATATGAGGATTGGATTTTTAGAGAGGTTTAAATATATTCAAATTTGAATTTGAATATGAACAGTACATAAAAGTTGTTTGGACATGTGTGAAAGTTATACCATTAAATAGGTGGGATTTTTAGAAAAATATGGGAGTTGGAATTATTGCATTTGGATGAATATTTAATCCTGTGGAATTTTTGGAAAAGTGATAGAAAAAGAAAAGGAAAAAGGGGCACTGTGCCTGCTGGGCCAGAACGGCCATAGGGCAGCGGCCCAGCCAGCAAGGTGTCCCAGCCGATCCGACGCGCTCGCGCCAGGTTTTTAAACCTAATGGGCGGGGCCCGGCGTTAGTGCGAGAGGGGGAGGTGAGGGAGAGGAGAGGCTGACAGGCGGGGCCCAGCTGTCATCTCCAACCTCACGACTAGAGGGGTTGGCGAGCTCACCAGCGACGCTACAGGGCATGGCAGGTCGAGCGGGTGGCACCGTTGGACTCAGGGGGATGTCGCCGTTCGGGTGGTGGTGGAACTGGTCGCCGAGGTGGCCTGGTTCGCCGGCGACGGGGTCACGCGGCGGAGGAGCTTCAGGTGGTGGCGGTTTGGTCATTTCCGGCAGCTATAGAGAGGGGAAACAGGGGGGAAATGATCAGTGGTGTTCGGGGGTTCCAGATCAAGGCATAGGAGGAGCAGAGAGAGCTTCTATCGTGCGGACGACGGCGAGCCGCCGCGGCGGAGCTCGAGCTCGATCTCGAGCTCGAGAGCTTCTGGAGAGGAGCGGGTGGTGTAGGGGGTGATTAGGGGAGTGAGAGAGCGAGTGGTGAGGAGAGGAGGGTTCGGGGAGGCCCTTAAATACGCGAACGGTGGGGTGCCATGGACCCGTGCGCCGGCGAGCTCCCTCTCATCGCCACAGGGCTCGGGAGGAGCTGTCGCTATGTCTGGGGTGTTTCTGGGCGTGGACAACACCAAGGGGAACTAATGGAGAGAGCGGGGGAAGGCCAGGGAGCATCGCACGTGTGAGCCGCGCCATTGGCGCGCTCGGGCGGCCGGTGCGCGTGCGAGCAGGGGCAGGAGAAAGGGAGGAAGGAGGGGGCCGACCAGCTACCATGTCTCGGACACTGAGGCGCATCGTCGGGCGTGCTAGGGAGGCCCGAGGTGGCCGAAGGTGGTTGGCAGGGGGCGGCTACAGTGACTGGCCGCACCGTAGCGCGCTCTGGAGCGTGCAAATGGCATGCCATGGCATTTTATATGCCTTGTGGGCACGGCCACTGATGTCTGGCTACCCTAGGGGGCAGTAAAGAAGTGGGGAGGGGCATTGGGTGCCCTGGAGAGCCAGTAGGAGAGGAGTGGGGTTGAGGGAGAGAGAGGGAAATGGGCTGTCCAGAGGGAGAAAGTGGGGTTTTACCCCTCCAATAATTGAGCTGTGGATTTGACATTGTTACTGGAGGTGCAAGGGGACTAGGAGGGGCTGCCGTAAAACTTTGCGCCCATGGAGATTAGTGGAAGGGGTCAGAATGGTGTTTTTGGAAATGTGGCAGAAGGTGTTTGTTGCTTGTTTGGGTAAGCAAATGAACTCCATTTGGCATAAGACTCCATAGGGTGAAATGTAACATATAATTAGGGCCTTCCACCAATTTTGAGCTCATTTGGGCAAAGTTGCCAATGCAACTTTTGTAAATCCTAGAAATGAACAGAAATACATTCACCAAGATCTAGTCATGCAAAACCATTCCCCTTGATGCACCACTAGGTGTAGTGTCATCATTTGGGCTTTTGAGCATGGCCTCAAAGTTTGGTGGCATTTGGAATAAGTTGGCAATGTAAAGTTGTTCAAACTTGAATCTGGACAAAGATGGTTTTGGGGCACTTTGGTGAACCAAAATAGTTTAGATTGAGCTGAAACTTTGCAAGGTCATCATATTATGCATATGCGACTTGCTAGAATTTTCCTGGATTTATTGGAAAACATTTCTTGTAGAAATATTTCAAATACTTGAACTGGACAGAAATAGTTTTGGAGGATTTTGCCAAATATTTTTAACATGACCATGTGTTGAAACTCTTATATATGTAAAATATATGCCCACTGAGTTTCCCTGATTTTTCTCAAATATTTTTGAAGCTTTAAAATAATTTTAACCTATTAAAGACCATTTCTGGCCTTAAGAAAAAGCCTTTAAATAAAATTGGAAAATTACTTTTAAAATTATATTTTTGTGGTTTATGGGAGTCCTATATCTACTAGTTTTCAAATATACTTTTTGAAATATTTTTCATAGCCCAAATCAAGTACTTGTAGTGCAAACCTCAATTCAGGGGTTTTTGGAAAACTATTTTTAGAAAATACTTTCTGGCCAAGTTATTTTTGTAAGGAAATACTATATTGCACTGTACACATGGCATGATCATTGGGCAGAAGTTTGGGGCAGGGAGATGAAGTATATAAAGTGGAGTAGTTGACTTTAAAGAGCACTTGAAAATCATAGAGAGAAAACCAACTCCAAATAAAAAGCCAAATAATGCAAAAGTTTTTGTCAATCCACACTTTATCATGATTTATTAGCTTAAGTGTTGTGGCATGAAAATCAGGGTGTGACAGACCTACCCCCCTTACAAGAATATCTTCCCCGAGATTCCCAAACTAGGCGTGGAAATGAATACGAAAACTGGACCTGGGGTAGTCTTCACGTCCTCATACTGCTTGTGCTTCCGAGTGGTGCTTCATTGAACCTTGAAATACTCAATGGCGTGGCTTCTTGTATGACGTCCTGCTTGGTCCAGGTTGCAATTTAGGGTCTCTCGCATAGGTCATATTAGGCTGGAGGTCGATGGCTTGGTGATTGATGTCCTTGTAGAGACCAGACTAGTTAGGAAGTTGGAAACATTTTCGGAGTGGTGTTGTGTGGAAAAATGTTGTGCACAATGGGTGACTCAGGTGGTAACTCTAGCTGGTAGCTGTCTATTCTTTGTCTTGCAGTGATCTTGGAGAGGGCCGATAAATCTTGGTGTGAGCTTCCTTTTGACATGGAAATGCTTGGTTCCTTTGAGAGAAGTGGCTTGCAGATACACTTGGTCTTTGATGAGAAATTTCACTCCTTGACGATGGTGGTTGGTATAGTTCTTTCTCCTTGGCATGGCAGTATTCGAATGTTCCTTAACCAGCTGAACGGCTCTTCTTCCGTCTTCGGATAGACAAGTAGGTTACCAAATAATGATGACAACTATCTTGTCTAAGTACTCCATGAGACTTGTTCACGGGGTACATAAAGTAGGCTGGGGAGTGGTGGTGGTCACAGTTGAGTGTGGTCAGGGTTTACTTGACCTAGAGCCAAAGCTCATGGTCATGATCCGACCATGTTGTGGCTTGGTAGGGCTTAAGGGTTTCAAGGATTCTAGTGTGAGAGTGAACATTTATCATCTTATCCTTAAGCACGGCTTCTGAGATGCCAATAGTCTATCTAGTCCCTCAAACAAATAACCTTATGCCACCGAAAGCATTATTTCATATAGGTTAAATCCAATCATCACTCATGTGATCCATATTCTCGTGACTCCCGAGAGGAGGTCTAACAAAAATCATATATGTCTACGATCCCCAAACTCATATGTATGGCCACCCCTAAAAATCCATGGGTAGAGCATACAAGCTTCCAAGCGGGAATAAAACACGACAATCCAAGTGCTCATCCTATTCTTCCAAGTTCCATGTTAGTGTACCTCTATCCTAATGAAACATGTCGTATGCCACTCCAAAATCTTGTTTCCTTCCTATGAATAAACTCCAACAACCCGTTAACTTCCATTAATCACTACCTAATCCTTTAGTTCTACAAATCCAATGTCTATGGTGTTCCACATGATCTCCTAAAGTCCCTATAATCCCCAAATACTTGAAAGGGCTGTCTCTACTATAGTAAGTCCACCAATTTCCATTATCATGGTCAAGTAAACTCCAAGGTGAAGCTTATATAGAACCCTAAATCAACTTCGACAATTAATCCAATCTCCTAGTTTATCGTCCATCGAGAAACATGGTATCATGATCGAGATCATCAGTCTAAATCCAATTTACTCCGAACCATGTAGACATACTCACCACCTATACTCCACTAGAATCACCTATTTAAATCCAAACCTCATGTCCAATGAGAACTCCTACATTTCCCTCATGTCATTATTGTAATGTCAACTATCTCCTATCAATATCCCCTGGCTAAGTCAAATCCATATACTTCCAAGAATTCAGCTTGTGATCTTAATTGTCCCACTAAATCCAATTTATCCAGGGGTAATGAAAGCTATGCTACTCTATAATAATGATCCCACCAAGTTCATCTACCAACATGAAAGCCTCATAATCCACCAACGTCTCAGATAATTCCTCAAGGTCACTGATATAAACTCATCAAGTCATTTTTCCTCTATTCCTATATCCTCAAATCGGTCTTCCCTATGGCATCATCAGTTCTGGTGCTATCTTAGGATGATAATGTGCTCGTTCACTATGCCCATTAGTTAAATAATGAACCCAGTGATAAGAAGGCTTACTGTAGCTTAACTTGTTCTCTTGTGATACCGTAGGTTAAGCTCATGGTTAAGGTTTCGAGCTGGTGTATCTTGTGAAGTCTTGTAGGGTCTAGGGATAGGATTCTAGTCTTGAGGTGAAAACACAGCTCTACGGGGCTCCACTTGGTCGAGGAGGCTGTAGAAAAATTCTTCAGTGCTTGTTGGTCGCTGGGGTAGAATCCTTGGTGTATCTTGTCTTGCTGGCCTTCAGTTGAGGAGAGAGATGAGAGGGAAAAGTAGCATAGAGGAGGTGGGATGCCTAAAGGGGGTTCTATAGTGCAAGTGCAAGCAAACAAGTGTCGTGGAGGCCACACACATTCATTAAGATAAGATAGGTGATATAGTCGCGCACATGCTGCCTAGGGCAAAAGTGCGACTTATATCAAAACAGAAAATAAAAACAAGCAACACAAAACGTGGTTCCATTCGAACCATTGCACGGACTCGACTACACATACGGGGGTACACGACTCGTCCTACCCTAGGGGTTCTTGGATTCGGTAGTCGTGCTTTCTCGGAGAGAAGGGCGTTCAGTCTTCAGTTTCTGGGTTCCCCTTGTGGTGCCAATGGGTATGCGACAGTCAGCCGCCTGTTGGGACACATCCTTTTAATGTTCCCAAGTTCACCACACCCGTGACAAGTGACAGAAGCAAAAAGGTTGTTGTTCAGTCTTGGGTTATGTCGTCGGTGGCATGGCGATGATCTTCTACGAGGTGGATATGGAAATTCATTCCTATGCCTCCTGCGAGGGGTTTGGTTGTGGGTTTTCCGAAGTTCCTTGATTTGTTGCTCCCGATTGGCAATGTGGGCTTGTAAGGCAGTGATTTGCTGTCCTCGCTCAGCCACCTTCTTCTTCTCGAGGCAGTGGAGGTGCAGAAGTGAAGGGAGGTCTTGGCGAGCCTTAAGGAATGCTTCGGTAAGGTGACGTAGAAGGTAGTCTCCCGCGTTGATGAAGCGGATCTGGTATTTGAGGGTTGGATCCTCATCTTCTAGGGAAATCATCACTTGAGTTGGGGCTCCAAATCCGTTCTCGCCAGGTAGGTAGCGGGTGGCGTGTTCTTCTTTCATTTCTTGAAGGAGGTCTCGAAGATGGAGGATCGCTTCATATGCCACTTGCTGAATGGCCAGGTCTCTTGTTGGCATGGGTGGTCCAACGAAGAACCACCCCTGGGGTGAGGTCTTGGCAGGCACAAAAACCTTGGCGTAGAACTCCTTCTCAAGCACATCATTTTCCAATTCATGCAGGGTGTACATGGGCAGCAAGGGATAGTGGCCTTGTTGGAGGCAGTCTTTTAGGAGTGATGGGAATCCTGTCATAAGGAGTCTCAAGGGGGCTACAACCATCTACAAAAGTTGAATAGGAGAGGTCAATAAGGAAAAATATACCTTAGGTTTGGGAAATCTCAAAAAAGAAGAGGAGTATAGGGGGTTTTATAAAACGGGTTTTGTCCTATCTAACGCCCATGCTAACTAAGGCTTCCTACAGTCAGGATGGCTCTGATACCAGCTCTGTGGGGACCTCGACTCATAAGTCGTAATCACCGAATGGACATGTACAGTGATCCCAGAGATCAATGCTCACTAAACACACAGAAGTTGAATAACAAGAGTCTTACATCCATACATACCGTCTTACACAAATTATGACCATTATGGTCAAGTCTTACATAGATAAAGCCACAAGGGCTGAATACCAAATAAACTTAAGCAGCGGAAATCTTCATCGATAAGTAGAACCCATGCCATCTGCCTTAACCCTACAGGCATTCTGATTGGGAAACGTCCTAGTTCGCATGTTCGTCTCCAAAGAACTCTTCTTCGAACTCCTGTTCTTCCATGCCTGGCCAATTGAATAACCAGTGGCAAGCCAATGAGTACTTTGAATGTACTCGCAGGCAACCCATGATTGGAGCAAGGCACAATAATGCAATGATATAGCACTAAGTAGGTAGTTTGCAGAAAGCTAGTTTTGAGTGCAATGACATGATCTATCAACCTGTAAAGTATGCATCATGAGGGTACAGATATCCGTATGAACAAGTTGTAGATATCAACATAAGCAGAGTTGGACACCAATCCAACTTGATCATCGTGTCAAGTCATCTGACTTAACCCGATTGGCTTAATCAACACACACACACACACACACACACACACGTGGTTTGTAAAGCTCTGGACGTAGTTTAAGCAGCACCGCCCATCTGTCCTTGACCGCGGACACGACTATTTGAATAGTTTTACACTCCGTAGAGGTTGCACACTTTACCCACAATATCCGGGGAACTTCCGTGTCATCCACGACCCACGGTACCTCAAGTACCCCGGGTAAGCACCCAATCACTATCTTTCCCTAGACGACACTAACATAGAGTCCACTCGATTGGTGGTAACCCCCGTGCCCAACATTTCACATCTTAAAATTTGTGGAGCCTTGCTCCCATATTTATCACATACCACAAGCACGGGGTACCAACGGTGTGTCCGGTGCCCTATAAAAACAGTCATGGCCGCCCTACCTGGCACGACCCCGTCCCGAGAGAGAGCACCAACTCTCCCCCGTCACTAGTAATGCGGGATCCAAGCTAGTATCGGCCTAGGTAATCAATAATGCCCTTTCCCATATAAGGGTAGAGTGGTTGCGCATGTAAGGTTGGAACAGTCGACAAATCTTAAATCCAATCCGTTTTCAAAAACAACACACACACTTGCCTCGGTACACCACTTCGTCATCAAGTGGTTACCCAACTCATTTCTCCCTCGGGCATAAGTGGCACCCGACAGGGTTTTCCGAAAAAGTCTTTTGAAAATACTTTGCCTTCATCACCATGCATATTCCCGTCCCTTTTTGTGTAGCAACTACTCCAGCATCCTACCTACTCCCACTGGCATAACCCTCATAAGGAGGTAGGGTCATGCACCATGCAAGTATCAACGAGGATGTAACGGTGGCAAACCACCTCATGTGGTCACCACATTATGATGACTTCGATGCAAGCAATGAAAGTGCCATATGACATGCACAAAAAGGGTTTCTTAGACATGATCAAAGGGCTGCTTGCCTGGCTCAGCAAAGTCTTTTGGGTCTTCAAAGTCTTCTGGTCCAACTCCTTCGTCAGTAACACAATCTATCGTCGCAAAATAATAATGAGAAAAATAAGGCACTAATAAAACAGAAAAACCAAAGTGCTCAGAAAAATGTCAACTCATTTTTGTTAAATACTAGGGTGAAAAATAAGAAGGATAAAATTCCTAGTTTTGGATTTGGAGTAGTAGAATATGAGGAATGGATTTCTAGAGAGGTTTAAATATATTCAAATTTCAATTTGAATATGAACAGTACATAGAAGTTGTTTGGACATGTGTGAAAGTTGTACCATTAAATAGGTGGGATTTTTAGAAAAATATGGGAGTTGGAATTATTGCATTTGGATGAATATTTAATCCTATGGAATTTTTGGAAAAGTGACAGAAAAAGAAAAGGAAAAAGGGGCACTGTGCCTGCTGGGCCAGAACGGCCACAGGGCAGCGGCCCAGCCAGCAAGGTGGCCCAGCCGAGCCGACGCGCGCGCGCGCCAGGTTTTTAAACCTGACGGGTGGGGACCGGCGACAGTGAGAGAGGGGGAGGCGAGGGAGAGGAGAGGCTGACAGGCAGGGCCCACCTATCATCTCCAACCTCACGACTAGAGGGGTCGGCGAGCTCACCGGTGATGCTACAGGGCACGGCAGGTCGAGCGGGTGGCACCGTTGGACTCAGGGGGATGTCGCTGTTCGGGTAGTGGTGGAACTGGTCGCCGGGGTGGCCTGGTTCGCCGGCGACGAGGTCGCGTGGCGGAGGAGCTTCGGGTGGCGGCGGTTTCGGTCATTTCCGGCAGCTACAGAGAGGGGAAACAGGGGGAAACGATCAGTGGTGTTTGGGGGTTCCAGATCGAGGCAGAGGAGGAGTGGGGAGAGCTTCTACCGTGCGGACGACAGCGAGCCGCCGCGGTGGAGCTCGAGCTCTTGAGCTCGAGAGCTTCTGGAGAGGAGCGGGTAGTGTAGGGGGGTGATTAGGGGAGTGAGAGAGTGATACGTCCATTTTGCATCATGCTTTTATATCGATATTTATTGCATTATGGATTGTTATTTCACTTTATGTCGCAATACTTATGGCTATTCTCTCTTATTTTACAAGGTTTACATAAGGAGGGAGAATGCCGGCAGCTGGAATTCTGGGCTGGAAAAGGAGCAAATATTAGAGACCTATTCTGCGCCACTCCAAAAGTCCTGAAACTCCACGGAACATCTTAAAATAAATAAAGAAAAATCCGCGGCAAAGATGAAGGCCAGGGGGCCCACACCCTGCTCACGAGGGTGGGGGCGCGCCCCCCTAGGGCGCGCCCCTACCTCGTGGGCCCCCTGGTGGCTCTCCGATGTCCATCTTCTCCTATATGAAGTCTTTCGATGAGAAAAAAATCAAGAGGAACTTTTCGGGACGAGACTTCGCCGCCATGAGGCGGAACCTTGGCGGAACCAATCTAGAGCTCCGGCAGAGCTGTTCTGCCAGGGATACATCCCTCCGGGAGGGCGAAATCATCACCACCGTCATCACCAATGCTCCTCTCATCGGGAGATGGCAATCTCCATCAACATGTTCACCAGCACCATCTCATCTCCAAATCCTAGTTCATCTCTTGTTTCCAATTCTTGTCTCAAAGTCCGGGATTGGTGCTAGTAGGTTGCTAGTAGTGTTGATTACTCCTTGTAGTTGATGCTAGTTGGTTTATTTGGTGGAAGATCATATGTTCAGATCCTATATGCATATTATTACCCCTCTGATTATGAACATGAATATGCTTTGTGAGTAATTACGTTTGTTCCTGAGGACAAGGGAGAAGTCTTACTATTAGTAGGCATGTGAATTTGGTATTCGTTTGATATTTTGATAAGATGTATGTTGTCTAGCCTCTAGTGGTGTTATGTGAACGTCAACTACATAACACTTCACCATTATTTGGGCCTAGAGGAAGGCATTGGGAAGTAATAAGTAGATGATGGGTTGCTAGAGTGATAGAAGCTTAAACCCTAGTTTATGCGTTGCTTCATAAGGGGCTGATTTGGATCCACATGTTTCATGCTATGGTTAGGTTTACCTTAATACTTTTGTTGTAGTTGCGGATGCTTGCAATAGAGGTTAATCATAAGTGGGATGCTTGTTCAAGTAAGAACAGCACCCAAGCACCGGTCCACCCACATATCAAATTATCAAAGTATCGAACGCGAATCATATGAACATGATGAAAACTAGCATGACGATATTCCCATGTGTCCTCGGGAGCGCTTTTCCTATTATAAGAGTTTGTTCCGGCTTTTCCTTTGCTATAAAAAGTATTGGGCCACCTTGCTTCACTTTATTTACTTTTGTTACTTGTTGTTCGTTACAATTTATCTTATCACAAAACTATATATTACCACTTATTTCAGTACTTGCAGAGAATACCTTGCTGAAAACCGCTTATCATTTCCTTCTGCTCCTCGTTGGGTTCGACACTCTTACTTATCGAAAGGACTACGATAGATCCCCTATACTTGTGGGTCATCAAGACTCTTTTCTGGCGCCGTTGCCGGGGAGTGTAGCGCCTTTGGTAGGTGGAATTTGGTAAGGAAAAATTTATATAGTGTGCTGAAATTTACTGTTACTTGTTACTATGGAAAGTAATTCTCTGAGGGGCTTGTTCGGGGTATCTTCACCCCGTCTAGTAGAGCAAAGATTTGCTCCTCAACCTACTGAACCTATTGAAAATGAAACTCCTTTTGAATTTCCTTCGGGTATGCTGGAAAAACTGCTAGCTAATCCTTTTACAGGAGATGGAACAAAGCATCCTGATGAGCACTTAATATATGTGGATGAAGTTTGTGGATTATTTAAGCTTGCAGGTATACCCGATGATGTTGCTAAGAAGAAGGTCTTCCCTTTATCTTTGAAGGGAGACGCATTGATATGGTATAGGCTATGTGATGATATGAGATCATGGAACTATAATAGATTGAAGTTCGAATTTCATCAAAAGTATTACCCTATGCATCTTGTTCATCGTGATCGCAATTATATATATATTTCTGGCCTCGCAAAGGAGAAAGCATCGCTCAAGCTGGGGAGGCTTAAATCAATGTTATATTCATGCCCCAATCATGAGCTCTCGAGAGAAATAATTATGCAAAGTTTTTATGCTCGGCTTTCTCATAATAATCAAACCATGCTCGATACTTCTTGTGCTGGCTCTTTTATGATGAAGACTATTGAATTCAGATGGAATTTATTGGATAGAATTAAACACAACTTTGAAGATTGGGACCTCAACGAAGGTAAGGAGTCAGGTATGACACCTAAGTTTGATTGTGTTAAATCTTTTATGGACACCGATATTTTCCGTAAGTTTAGCACTAAATATGGACTTGACTCTGAGATAGTAGCTTCTTTCTGTGAATCTTTTGCTACTTATGTTGATCTCCCTAAGGAGAAGTGGTTTAAATGTTATCCTCCCATAGAAGTAAAAGTAGCTGCACCTATTAAAGTTGAAGAAAATACTGTCACTTATAATGATCCTATTGTTCCTACTTCTTATGTTGAGAAACCACCTTTCCCTGTTAGAGTAAAGGATCATGTTAAAGCTTCGACTGTTGTTCATAAAAGCAATATTAGAACTTATACACCCCTTGAGCAAGTTAAAGTAGAACCTAATATTGCTATTGTTAAAGATCTCTTGTCTGATAATATTGATGGGCATGTTATTCAGTTCGAAGGTGAAACTGCTAGAATTGCTAAACCTTGTGCTAAAGATAAACATAGACCTGTGGTAGGCGTGCCTGTTATTTCTGTTAAAATAGGAGATCATTGTTATCATGGCTTATGTGATATGGGTGCGAGTGCTAGTGTTATACCACATACTTTATACGAAGAAATTAAGAATGAAATTGCACCTGCTGAGTTAGAAGGTATTGATGTCACAATTAAACTTGCCAATAGAGATACTATTTCACCAATTGGAATTGTTAGAGATGTTGAAGTCTTGTGTGGGAAAACTAAATATCCTGCTGATTTTCTTGTTCTTACATCTCCGCAAGATAGCCTCTGTCCCATTATATTTGGTAGACCCTTCTTGAACACTGTTAATGCTAGGATAGATTGCGAAAAGAATGTTGTTACTATTGGCTTGGATGATATGGTTCATGAGTCTAATTTCTCTAAATTTAGTAAACAACATCGTGAGGAAGAATTACCTAGTAAGGATGAAATTATTGGTCTTGCTTCTATTGCCGTACCTCCTAGTGATCCTTTAGAACACTATTTGCTAGACCATGAAAATGATATGTTCATGAATGAAAGAAGGGAAATAGATGAACTATTCTTTAAACAGGAACCTATTCTGCAACACAATTTTCCTGTTGAAATTTTAGGGGATCCTCCTCCACCCAAGGGTGATCCCGTGTTTGAGCTTAAACCATTGCCTGATAATCTTAAACATGCTTATCTTGATGAAAAGAAGATATATCCTGTTATTATTAGTGCTAACCTTTCAGAGCATGAAGAAGAAAGATTGTTGAAAACTCTGAAGAAGCACCGTGCTGCTATTGGATATACTCTTGATGATCTTAAGGGCATTAGTCCCACTCTATGTCAACATAAAATAAGTTTGGAGGCGGACACCAAACCAGTTCGTGATCCTCAACGACGTCCGAATCCTAAAGTGAAAGAAGTGGTAAGAAAAGAAATACTTAAGCTTCTGGAGGCAGGTATAATTTATCCCGTTGCTGATAGTCAGTGGGTAAGTCCTGTCCATTGTGTCCCTAAGAAGGGAGGTATTACCGTTGTTCCTAATGATAAAGATGAATTGATTCCACAAAGAATTATCACAAGTTGTAGGATGGTAATTGATTTCTGCAAATTAAATAAAGCTACCAAGAAAGATCATTACCCCTTACCTTTTATTGATCAAATGCTAGAATGATTATGCAAACATACACACTATTGCTTTCTAGATGGTTATTCTGGTTTCTCTCAAATACCTGTGTCGGCTAGAGATCAATCAAAGACTACTTTTACATGCCCTTTTGGTACTTTTGCTTATAGACATATGCCTTTTGGTTTATGTAATGCACCTGCTACCTTTCAAAGATGCATGATGGCTATATCCTCTGACTTTTGTGAAAAGATTTGTGAGGTTTTCATGGATGATTTTTCCGTCTATGGTTCCTCTTTTGATGATTGCTTGAGCAATCTTGATCGAGTTTTGCAGAGATGTGAAGAAACTAATCTTGTCTTGAATTGGGAAAAGTGCCACTTTATGGTTAATGAAGGTATTGTCTTGGGACATAAAGTTTCTGAAAGAGGTATTGAAGTTGATAAAGCCAAGGTCGATGCTATTGAAAAGATGCCATGTCCCAAGGACATCAAAGCTATAAGAAGTTTCCTTGGTCACGCCGGATTTTACAGGAGGTTCATTAAGGACTTCTCAAAAATTTCTCGGCCTCTGACTAATTTATTGCAAAAAGATATACCATTTGTCTTTGATGATGATTGTGTAGAAGCATTTGAAATACTTAAGAAAGCATTAGTCTCTGCACCTGTTGTTTAGCCACTTGATTGGAATTTACCCTTTGAAATTATTTGTGATGCTAGTGATTATGCTGTAGGTGTTGTTCTAGGGCAAAGAGTTGATAAGAAATTAAATGTTATTCATTATGCTAGTAAGACTCTAAACAAAGCTCAAAGAAATTATGCTACTACTGAAAAAGAGCTTTTAGCAGTTGTATTTGCTTGTGATAAGTTCAGACCTTATATTGTTGATTCTAAAGTAACTATTCACACTGATCATGCTACTATTAAATACCTTATGGAAAAGAAAGATGCTAAACCTAGACTTATTAGATGGGTTCTCGGGCTACAAGAATTTGATTTGCATATTGTTGATAGAAAGGGAGCCGAGAATCCCATTGCAGACAACTTGTCTAGGTTAGAGAATGTTCTTGATGACCCACTACCTATTAATGATAGCTTTCTGATGAACAATTAAATGTTATAAGTACTTCTCGTAGTACTCAATGGTATGCTGATTATGCTAATTATATTGTTGCTAAGTTTATACCACCTAGCTTCACATACCAGCAAAAGAAAAAGTTTTTCTATGACTTGAGACATTACTTTTGGGATGACCCACATCTTTATAAAGAAGGAGTAGATGGTGTCATTAGACATTGTGTACCTGAGCATGAACAGGAACAGATCCTACGCAAGTGTCATTCCGAGGCTTATGGAGGACACCATGCTGGAGATAGAACTGCACATAAGGTATTGCAATCTGGTTTTTATTGGCCTACTCTCTTCAAGGATGCCCGTAAGTTTGTCTTGTCTTGTGATGAATGTCAAAGAATTGGTAATATTAGTAGACATCAAGAAATGCCTATGAATTATTCACTTGTTATTGAACCATTTGATGTTTGGGGCTTTGATTATATGGGACCTTTTCCTGCCTCTAATGGATACACACATATTTTAGTTGCTGTTGATTACGTTACTAAGTGGGTAGAAGCTATTCCAACTAGTAGTGCTGATCATAACACTTCTATTAAAATTCTTAAAGAAGTTATTTTTCTGAGGTTTGGAGTCCCTAGATATTTAATGACTGATGGTGGTTCACACTTTATTCATGGTGCTTTCCGTAAAATGCTTGCTAAGT
Organism: Triticum dicoccoides; assembly: GCF_002162155.2. Lineage (NCBI taxonomy): Eukaryota > Viridiplantae > Streptophyta > Magnoliopsida > Poales > Poaceae > Triticum > Triticum dicoccoides. The sequence continues at coordinate 403,967,450 of NC_041392.1, forward strand.
ATGATGTTAATCATAGAATTGCATCTCCTTATCACCCACAGTCTAGTGGTCAAGTAGAATTGAGCAATAGAGAGCTCAAATTAATTTTGCAAAAGACTGTTAATAGGTCTAGAAAGAATTGGTCCAAGAAACTTGATGATGCATTATGGGCTTATAGAACTGCATACAAAAATCCTATGGGTATGTCTCCGTATAAAATGGTTTATGGAAAAGCATGAGCTCAACTATGATTTTAAACTTGCCGGTGCGAAGAGGTTATTTGATATTAGCTCACTTGATGAATGGAGAACCCAAGCTTATGAAAATGCCAAGTTGTTTAAAGAAAAAGTTAAAAGATGGCATGACAAAAGGATACAAAAGCATGAGTTTAATGTAGGTGATCATGTATTGCTATACAACTCTCGTTTAAGATTTTTTGCAGGAAAACTTCTCTCTAAATGGGAAGGCCCCTATCTTATCGAGGAGGTCTATCGTTCTGGTGCCATAAAAATCAACAACTTTGAAGGCACAAATCCGAAGGTGGTAAACGGTCAAAGAATCAAACATTATATCTCAGGTAATCCCATAAATTTTGAAACCAATATTATTGAAACCGTAACCCCGGAGGAATACATAAGGGACACCTTCCAAACCGTTTCAGTCTCCGAAAAGGAATAGGTATGTAGTACGGTAAGTAAACCGACTCCAAAACAATTTTTAAGGCAATATTTCTCTGTTTTGGAATATTTAGAAAAATACAAAAATAAGTAGCAGTCCGGGAAGGACACGGGGGCCCCATGAGGGTGGTGGGCGCGCCCCCTACCTTGTGATCACCTCGTGTTCCTTCCGGACTCCGTTTTCTTGCACATTACGTATTTTAGTCGGTAAAAATTCATTATATAACCTCCCGAAGGTTTTGACTCCCGTATCACGCAAACCTTCTCTGTTCGTGTTTCGAGCTGTTTTTCTGACAGATCTAGGATATCATGACGGCCCCAAGCGCCTCCAAGGACAAGTTCTTCGAGAAGGTCATCAACCCTTACCTCGCGGAGGTGCTGCGACACCCTCAAACCATTGAGTTGCGTGATGGGTTGCTGCACATCCGCGATGAAGAGGGACCAAAGGGGACCGGAAGCATGGAGATGAGGCTCGAAGCAGTGGAGCAACAAGTTTTCAAGTGCCAAGGGATGGTGGAACGTGGACTCAACTCTAACCACATGATGATCGCGGAGTTCACTAGCAACCACAAGTTGGATGCTGACAACATCGGGGAGACTATCTTCCAGCTTCATGAGAAGATCGAGCACCTCCAAGCCCAAATCTATGGCATGCAAAACCAAAACTATGAGTATGAATATAGATTCAAAAGGATGAGTTTGGCTGCAGATTTGAGGATCCTAGAGACTCGATCATCTTTCTATGATGGAGAACCTATGCCTTGGAAGATGGACGCAAGGCCCGCATCATCTACATCACCACCACCTTCTTCACCGACAAAGGAGATATAATCACATGGGTATGGGCACTCCCCTTGGCAACTGCCAAGCTTGGGGGAGGTGCCCCAGTATTGTATCACAATCACAACTCCTATCTTTACCTTTTTTCTTAGTTTGATCCTATTAGTAGTATCTTGATCTAGTAGAATAAAGTTTATGACATGATCTAGTTTTGAGTTTGCTTTATGATCTCTCTTTGTAATCGAGTCCGTGAGCTATATATAATAAAGATTAGTGTTGAGTCAAGGGCTTGATTATTTTTCCATGATCTTGGGTGAATAAAAGAAAAGAATAAAAAGAAACAAAAAGTTCATATTGATCTTATTGAGAGTAATGACTTCACATAGAAAGAGTATGATGATTAAAAGTTGTTGGGAGTTGGCAGACATAGTTTCGGTCATTGTTGCAATTAATAGGAAGTAATAAGGAAATAGAGGTTTTCACATATAGATATATTATCATTGACATCTTTTATGATTGGGAGCACTCATTAAAATATGACATGCTAAAGGGTTGATGTTGGACAAGGAAGACAATGTAATGAGTTATTCCTTTCTTATATCTGAGATAAAGTATGTTGTCATGGATCCTCTAACTTGTTGAGCTTTTCTTCCCCCCTCATTCTAGCCAAATTCTCAGCACCAAGTAGAAATACTACTTGTGCTTCCAAATACCGTTAAACCAGTTTTTCCATGAGAGTCCACCATATCTACCTATGGATTGAGTAAGATCCTTCAAGTAAGTTGTCATTGGTGCAAAGCAATAAAAAATGCTCTAAATATGTATGATTGATTGGTGTGGGAGAAATAAGCTTTATACGATCTTGTGATGTGGAAGTAATAAAAGTGACGGACTGCATATAAAGGTTCATATCACAAGGGGCAATATAAAGTGACATTCTTTCGCATTGAAATTTTGTGCATCCAACCATAAAAGCGCATGGCAACCCCTGCTTCCCTCTGCGAAGGGCCTATCCTTTATTATTATCTTCTACCTTATGCAAGAGTCATGGTGATCTTCACCTTTTCTTTTTCATTTTATCCTTTGGCAAGCTCAGCATGTTGGAAAGAACATGACATATATATCTAATTGGATGTAGGGGAGCACGAACCATTATTGTTGACATTACCCTTGAGGTAAAAGGTTGTGGGGCAAAACTATAAGCCCCTATCTTTCTCTGTGTCCGACTAAAACTCCGTAACCACAAGTATTGTGTGAGTGTTAGCAATTATGGAGGACTAAATGATAGTTGAGTATGTGGACTTGCTTTTTAGCTCTGACATAGACTCTTTCCGATGTTATGATAAATTGCAATTGCTTCAATGACTGAGATTATAGTTTGTCGGAGCCCAATAAGGTTTATGATTTATACTTTTGCATTGTGAATAGATCATCACTTGAACATAAGTAATCATATGACAAAATCTATATATGTTGCTGTTATGAGAATAATCATGATGCCTTCATGTCCGTATTTTATTTTTATCGACGCCTCTACCTCTAAACATGAGGACATATTTATTGTTATCGGCTTTTCGCTTGAGGACAAGCGAGGTCTAAGCTTGGGGGAGTTGATACGTCCATTTTGCATCATGCTTTTATATCGATATTTATTGCATTATGGATTGTTATTTCACTTTATGTCGCAATACTTATGGCTATTCTCTCTTATTTTACAAGGTTTACATAAGGAGGGAGAATACCGGCAGCTGGAATTCTGGGCTGGAAAAGGAGAAAATATTAGAGACCTAGTCTGTGCAACTCCAAAAGTCCTGAAACTCCACAGAACATCTTAAAATAAATAAAGAAAAATCCTCACCAAAGATGAAGGCCAGGGGGCCCACACCCTGCTCACGAGGGTGGGGGGCGCGCCCCCCCTAGGGCGCGCCCCTACCTCATGGGCCCCCTGGTGGCTCTCCGACGTCCATCTTCTCCTATATGAAGTCTTTCGATGAGAAACAAATCAAGAGGAACTTTTCGGGATGAGACTCCGCCGCCACGAGGCAGAACCTTGGCGGAACCAATCTAGAGCTCCGGCAGAGCTGTTCTGCCGGGGATACTTCCCTCCGGGAGGGGGAAATCATCACCACCGTCATCACCAACGCTCCTCTCATCAGGAGAGGGCAATCTCCATCCACATATTCATCAACACCATCTCATCTCAAAACCCTAGTTCATCTCTTGTATCCAATTCTTGTCTCAAAGTCTGGGATTGGTGCTAGTAGGTTGCTAGTAGTGTTGATTACTCCTTGTAGTTGATGCTAGTTGGTTTATTTGGTGGAAGATCATATGTTCAGATCCTATATGCATATTATTACCCCTCTGATTATGAACATGAATATGCTTTGTGAGTAATTACGTTTGTTCTTGAGGACAAGGGAGAAGTCTTGCTATTAGTAGTCATGTGAATTTGGTATTCGTTTGATATTTTGATAAGATGTATGTTGTCTAGCCTCTAGTGGTGTTATGTGAACGTCGACTACATAACAGTTCACCATTATTTGGGCCTAGAGGAAGGCATTGGGAAGTAATAAGTAGATGATGGGTTGCTAGAGTGACAGAAGCTTAAACCCTAGTTTATGCATTGCTTCGTAAGGGGCTGATTTGGATCCACATGTTTCATGCTATGGTTAGGTTTACCTTAATACTTTTGTTGTAGTTGCGGATGCTTGCAATAGAGGTTAATCATAAGTGGGATGCTTGTTCAAGTAAGAACAGCACCCAAGCACTGGTCCACCCACATATCAAATTATCAAAGTATCGAACATGAATCATATGAACGTGATGAAAACTAGCTTGACGATATTCCCATGTGTCCTCGGGAGCGCTTTTCCTATTATAAGAGTTTGTTCTGTCTTGTCCTTTGCTATAAAAAGGATTGGGCCACCTTGCTCCACTTTATTTACTTTTGTTACTTGTTGTTCGTTACAATTTATCTTATCACAAAACTATCTGTTACCACTTATTTTAGTACTTGCAGAGAATACCTTGCTGAAAACCGCTTATCATTTCCTTCTGCTCCTCGTTGGGTTCGACACTCTTACTTATCGAAAGGACTAGATAGATACCCTATACTTGTGGGTAATCAGAGAGCGAGTGGTGAGGAGTGGAGGGTTCGGGGAGGCCCTTAAATAGGCGAACGGCGGGGTAACGTGGACCCGTGCACCGACGAGCTCCTGCTCGTCGCCAAAGGGCTCGGGAGGAGCCGACGCTGTGTCTGGGGTGTTTCTGGGCATGGACTACCCCGAGGGGAACTAAGGGAGAGAGCGGGGGAAGGCCAGAGAGCATCGCACGTGTGAGCCGCGCCATTGGCGCACTCGGGCGGCCGGTGCGCATGCGAGCAGGGGCAGGAGAGAGGGAGGAAGGAGGGGGCCGAATAGCTGTCGTGTCTCGGACACTGAGGCGCATCGTCGGGCGTGCTGGGGAGGCCCGAGGTGGTCGGAGGTGGTTGGCAGGGGGTGGCTACTGTGCTTGGCCGCACTGTAGCACGTTCTGGAGCGTGCAAATGGCATGCATGGCATTTTATATGCCTTGTTGGCACGACCACTGATGTCTGGCTGCCCTAGGGGGCAGTAAAGAAAAGGGGAGGGGCATTGGGTGCCCTGGAGAGCTAGTAGGAGAGGAGTGGGGTTGAGAGAGAGAGAGGGAAATGGGCTGTCCAGAGAGAGAAAGTTGGGTTTTACCCCTCCAATAATTGAGTTGTGGATTTGACATTATTACTGGAGGTGCAAGGGGACTAGGAGGGGCTGTCGTAAAACTTTGAGCCCATGGAGATTAGTGGTAGGGGTCAGAATGGTGTTTTTGGAAATGTGGCAGAAGGTGTTTGTTGCTTGTTTGGGTAAGAAAATGAACTCCATTTTGCATAATACTCCACAGGGTGAAATGGAACATATAATTAGGGCCTTCCACCAATTTTGAGCTCATTTGGGCAAAGTTGCCAATGCAACTTTTGTAAACCCCAGAAATCAACAGAAATGCATTCACCAAAATTTAGTCATGCAAAACCATTCCCCTTGATGCACCACTTGCTGCAGTGTTATCATTTGGGATTTTGAGCATGACCACAAAGTTTGGGGCATTTGGAATAAGTTGGCAATGTAAAGTTGTTCAAACTTGAATCTTGACAGAGATGGTTTTGGGGCACTTTGGTGAACCAAAATAGTTTGGATTGAGCTGAAACTTTGCAAGGTCATCATATTATGTATATGTGACTTGCTAGAATTTTCCTGGATTTATTGGAAAATATTTCTTGTAGAAATATTTCAAATACTTGAAATGGACAGAAATGGTTTTGGAGTATTTTGCCCAATATTTTTAACATGACCATGTGTTGAAGCTCTTATATATGGAAAATATATGTCCACTGAGTTTCCCTGATTTTTCTCAAATATTTTTGTGGCTTTAAAATAATTTTAACCTATTAAAGACCATTTCTGGCCTTAAGAAAAAGCCTTTAAATAAAATTGGAAAATTACTTTTAAAATTATATTTTTGTGGTTTATGGGAGTCCTATATCTACTAGGTTTCAAATATACTTTTTGAAATATTTTTCATACCCCAAATCAAGTATTAGTGCAAACCTCAATTCAGGGGTTTTTGGAAAACTATTTTTAGAAAATACTTTTTGGCCAAATTATTTTTGTAAGGAAATACTATATTGCACTGTGCACATGGCATGATCATCGGGCAGAAGTTTGGGGCAGGGAGATGAAGTATATAAAGTGGAGTAGTTGACTTTAAAGAGCACTTAAAAATCACAGAGAAAAAACCAACTCCAAATAAAAAGCCAAATAATGCAAAAGTTTTTGTCAATCCACACTTTATCATGATTTATTAGCTTAAGTGTTGTGGCATGAAAATTAGGGTGTGACAAAATGCATCTTGATGTAACGTGCAACACACGGTCATTGTGGGGGTTCAGCTAAGAATTTAAATACTAAGACAGGCTCACAGTTCTGGACTTTGGGCCACAGGCCGGTGGGCTTGCATATTTGGGGGCCCATGTGTTCTACCTTAGCGCTCAAGCGATCGGTACAACGCTGGTTTTAGATGCTGTCGCAAGGCGAATACACGAAATTGAATAAAGCACGACATCTGTTAGAATGAAATCGAACAACAGTTCTTAACCAGCAATCAGAGTTGCAATTCTATCAACGATATACCACGTGATAAATAGTACTGTCGTACTACTTATACACACAAGACACTTGTCATGCCAGATTATTACATCAAAATCTCTTGAATGATAGATTAGTTCGGCAGTTGCGTGCTGTTACTGAATAATTTCAAAGTTGATTTGGACCATCTCTCCTTGCCGAGAAAGTTTGATTTTGACATCATCCCCTACGGCAAGATATGATTTAGATTTGAACCTTGACCATCCTTTAGCATCAATCATCATGCGACCATCCATTGTACTTATGGTATATTGAGCAGGTTCATTCATACCAAGGCTGTGCATGGTAAGAGAAACTTGGCCACGGTTGCCCGGATTGTTGAACGACTCCCTCATTGCTCTAGGAATTCTCTGTTTGCAAACAAGATGACATACACAAACAGTTAGATCAACACAGTGAATCATGTGAAACAACATGGAAAGAAAAAATAATGAAGCACTTGGGCGGTCAATGCTTACCAAGAAGGTGGACATGTCGGTTTTTGTAAGGACTTTGGTATATGAAGTGCGAACTGCAGCCCAGTCTATTGCCGACAACTGCTGGTTCCGTTGCCACTGCACGGGCTGGAGCTGATGCAAGTGCAAGTGTTGGTGCAGGTGCCGAAGCCGTTGCTGGTGCCTATGCCGGTGTGACTAGTAGTGCCGCTACTGCTACTGAAGATGGTGCTCCTTGTAGAGCTGGTGTCAGTGTTGGAGCAGGTGCCGGTGTCGATGCCTGATCCTTTGGTAGATCAGCCTGATCCGTTGACACGGTCGGTGCCCAATCCTCAGCTGGATCAGTCTGAGCTGCTGCCGCTGTCAGTGCTAGAGCAAGTGGCGTCGGAGAAGGTGCCGGTGCTCGATCCATTGCTGAAGGTGGTACCGATGTGCAAGACAGCAGCGATCATGTCTGGTCTGCTATGACCAGCTTTCTAACTTGAGTAGGCTCCGTGACCGTGATCCAGTCTTTTTCTTCATTTCTTTTAAATGCGAGAAGGACTAATTGTGGCGTGTTTGTTAAACCAAACTGCAGTTCATCATAGGGATTCAGCTTGTACTCAGACAATAGACTGATCTAATTGTTTCCAATAATATAAGTGATGGACAGTGCCTTAGTTATTGACATGACATAAGAAGTGAAACCTGCAAAAATAACCATCGTAGAGCAAACCAAACGGTTTATTCTGTGATGAATGTCACATGGCAAAACCTGCATCGTAAAACTGCAGCAAAAGAAAGAGAACATGCCATTAAATCAATAAGATTTAGATAGTAATCAATATGATTTACTTGATGTGACACGAGTGAATCCTTACCAGGAAATTACTATGTTGAAGTACTAAACAGAAGATTGATCGTCCAACTACGCGTGGCATGCAGGGCCCCCGCCTACTCCCACAAGCAGGACAGTCCAAAGGTCGTGACAAATTGTATGGACCGGACATCCATGGGACTGGAAATCCTGGTGGGTGCAATAAACCCTGCAATGCATACAGATATTGGAGTGTAAACATAATTGATAAACCATCCTCACAAAAATATGATCTGGATACTTCAAAATATACAGACTGAATTGAGTGGACAGACATTAACATAGACTGTTCTCAGGACTCACCACACACAAAAAGCGGCAGTACTAAACAATATTGGGTTCACAAATACAAATCAAGTACTGAACAATAGTACTTACTACAGACAAGCAAAGTTGCACTAATTAAACTTTACAGACTATTTCTTGCCACCGACCTACAGGATGAACCCCGCATAACTGACTAGGCCATGGACTTCGTGAGAGATGTCTACATGCACCATCACCATCTCGTCAACCTTGGAGAACCTAACAGAGTGGTCTTTCCACTCATAAACATGACAATGAAGACATGCCACATCAGATTTGTCAGGAAGCTTTACAAGAACCACACCCTTCATAATCAAAGGCACAACCAGGGAATTGTTGTGGTCAAGTACAGCCTCGAGAAAACGCCTGACAACAATGCTACAGGAAAACACTAGTTCAGGACACATGGCGACAAGGACACGCAACTGGATAGTTTAGTAGTAGAACTCATCCTTAGGTCTTCCAGTTCACATGACATGACTTTGAGAACTTCATCTCCACCGCAGACCTAGTTCTAATTCAAACAGAAACCAAATATTTTATTACTACCTCCGTTCAGAAATATAAGATGATTTTTGATATTTTACTCCATATATGACTACATATACGCACAGAAATGAGTGAACAAAGACACTAGAACATCTCATCAAAGGCATGAGAGCAGAGGGATAACTTGCAATATCCATAACACAAGTTACTGAGGTAAATATACCCTCTTCAAAGGTAGCATTGCTGTTCATAAAGTAGTTGAAAGTAATCTATAAGAAATCAGTGTCTACCTCTCGCATGTTTTGGTCAAAACAGGAATTTAGAACCGTCATTTGGCGCACAAAAATCACATGCAAGATCACCCAGAAAGTTGTACTACTAGTAATAGTACTGCGTGTTAGATGAAAAAAATGATCAAGATTGAGAAAAAGATCATCAAGAAGAGATATTACCTGGACTTGCTTAATGAGGGATCCTGGATAGGGGGGCTTGGACAGGGCGATGGCTTTGAGGTTATCTGCGGTAGTCTCGGCGGGGTGCTTGCGCTTCTTCGTACCATGAGCCTCGACTGTTTTGGCCAGAGCCGTAGACATCACTTCGGCAGGTGCTCCAATGTCCATCAAGAAACTGTTAAATAGAAATAAAAGAAAAGAAACCATAATCACAAACCCAAAAGAAGAATAGAGAGGGAGTTATAGGATCAGTCTCGGGGTTGCAACACCGGGCCTTGGCCAGAATCAACACCATTGATGCGCTCACCTTTCCTTCTTTGGGAGAGAAGAACAATGGCAGAAGCAGGTCAGGGTTTTCTTGAAGAAACGAGGAACAAGATGAGGGAGAAGCAAGTGGGGGTTTTCTTCAAGTGAGGAAGCTGCGAGAGAAGAGTGAAATGATGGTTACTTCGTCCATCCAACTTACTGCTGGAATGGAGGGGGTTTTGTGATTTGACGGCTCATTGGGCATTACTACGGCTCTTCGATCGGGGTAGTCTACCATGCAGTTGGGCACTCTACTATGGAGTAATTTAGTGCATGGCTAGTGGACCCCAATGCTGGCGTCCCACACGTCGGCAAAAGTGAGTAGCAAGGTTCCCGACGACCGTCGAGGAGGATCCGCACGGTAGAGCGTGTCCACTATTTTTCTGAAGAAAAAAATGATTACAGCAAGCGTTTACACTCTTGCAACGGAGGAGTGCGAAACACGACAACCACTTGAACATACACAGTGCTCCTACTACTAGGCATGTGCAGTGGTTCATACGCCAGTACTACATAATCTTGTTGCTAGTGTAGTAAGATATGACGATAACAAATGATGTTGTGCACATGCCAACTATATGAACAGTAATGTAACATAGTACCGCTTTTTCGACTGTACGGTCGAGAATGAACGGTGAGATCAATGTTAAAAAAACTAGGTCTACAGCGCACGGAGAGTACGGTGCTATAGTACTCAACGAAACATGAACCATATGAACGAATCAGTGTTAGGCAGGGTGTATGAAGGGTGCACGAGATGGGAGAAAAAGTTCCCTTCTCGACCCACTTTTGGGTATTTGGTAGAGTGCATGAAGGGTGCATGAGTCCACACTAGTAGGTTAACACAAATACACGAAGAGGGAACAACTATATTGAGATGAGAATGCAACCAAACACACCCACACGCTTTGTGCTATAGTGACTGATCTGCATCGTCTGAGTTTGATCCAACGGTCATGTTGCGCCGAGGCATGGACATTCCCATGAAGAGGATGCCTAAACACCACTGAAGTCCCTCTACTTCTCGAGGCGCACGACCTTGGTGATGCAGGGTGCAACCGCCCGCAGAGCCCGCTCCCGGTCGACGGGAGCCACCTCATCAAAGACGGCGTCCAATGGCATGAATGGATTCTGGTGACGGAGCCCTGAGAGGATTCGCCCGGCAACGGCGACGGCAGCCCGCAACCCCTCCTTGTCCTCGGAGACGGCTCAGCCCCCACCGTCGCACAGAGACAGCTCCGCCCCCACCATCTCACAGAGACGGCTCAGCTCCTCGGAGATATAGGTGAAGAAGGAGACTAGGTCAGGAAGCCGCAGCTCGTTGAAGTCGATGGGGTGGTTGAACGGGTTTAGCCTGACGGCCGGCATGGTCGCGCTGGCACGATAGTAGGCATCACGCAGCCGCAACACGTGCGTGGCAACTTGGTCCACCAAGTGGCTGAGGTGATCCTAGACCTCGTTACGATCGGCTCGCTCGCACTCCAGCCGGCTCCCCTGATGGCCTATCATATCTCCCGCTTTCTGCAGCAACGCCGCCGACACCTCGAGCATCTTTGTGGTGGACGCCTGTCGATTTTGAAGCTCTGTGAACTCCCGCACATAACGGAGGAGCATGGCACTCCTCTCCTCCTTGAGCTCATGGAGCTCCACTTCGTTGGCCCTGAGCTCCACATCCTTGGCCTGGAGCTCCTGTGTCAGGCGCCTCACCTCAGACTCCATGATCTGCTGCGCCGCCATGGCACCAGGTAGAAGCAATGGGGAGAGGAAGCAAAGGGGGCGAAACTGTTGAAAGGCAATGCAATCTACGAGAAGGCGGAGGGAGCCAGCCAAGGAGCAGGGTGAATCTTTTGCTTTCCACCATGGGAAAACACTAGTCGACGACTTTTCACATTAGGGAGCAGTGGATTTTACAGGCGGAGTCATCGTGACTAATTGCTGCTGCGCCTACTCCCGTCAATAAAAAAAATAAAAATCCTGCCGCACCTGCTCCCGTCAATCAAAAAAATTAAAAATCCTATTGCCCCTGCCGCACCCAAAGACCAAAGCAATGCCGTGGTGGATATTTAAATTTACCTGCTAGCAAGGAGATAAAAAGAGGGGTGAAAAAACAAATGTGGCGGCGGCCTAGCTAATCGATCGCACTAGCCCAACTAGCTAGCCACTGTGCTTCACTGATGTACTTGATGGGAAAGGTGGTCTTTCCTGATTTGACGACTCATTTAGTTGCTTCGATGCTACGATTGAGGAGGACCCAGAAAACGCGCGATAGGGCGTCCCACGTCTCGGCAAGGAAGAATATATGCGTGCACCCCCCGGGAGGACCCTAAAACCGCACGGTAGGGTGTGCCATGTCTCGACACGGAGGAAAAATGTGAGTGTAAAAATATATTGTATCATACGTACTACCTATGGTTCAACCTCAGGACCCAACTAGTCGGTCGAAAACACCCCACTAGCCACACACATTCATCATGCTAATGTGGCACAGAGGATAGGTGTGGTTAGCTCCGTCTCGGCCAGCCACAACGTCTCTTGTTCTATGCGATTCTTCTATTTTCCAAACTTTTTTAGTTATAATAACACCACGGCAAGCTAGCGCTGCTCTTTGTGTGTGCCCGTGCGTCTAAAGGTTAGACGATGGAGAGGAGAGAGAGAGAGATTGTAGACCTGTGACCCACTAGTAAGTGAGTCAACGGTCATGCACGTGTTGACGAGTCACTCCCTCTACTCTACTCAATGTAATATTGTATGAAATCAAGTCATGGGACAAAGCCAACAACTGTTGTTGTTTCAGGCTATCGACTTACGCTTTGTAGTCTAGGTTGCCGGTTCGAATCTCATCTTTCAGATTTGTTAGTTTTAGGTCCAAATTTGATCAATGACAAGTGGGACCCCCGTGTGTTGTTTTGATATTTTAGTGTAGGATGGTCTTTTTGAACAAACACTTTGCGCGGTTAGACAAGTAACGACACGAGTTACACGTATTTTGCAAGTTTACGAAGAAAAATGACGGCAACATAGAATATCACATCCACCCCGCAGCTTAGATGCTATGGTGATACGAGTTTTTACATCGTTGGAACTTAGATCCAATGTCTTGGGAGTAGTCTTTGTAATTATGTGCAATTTACAAACTCTCCAAGTTTTTTTTGCAAATAAAAGATTCAGGCCTCGTGTGTGCCACTGCATCTTGGATTCAACGGCTCCCCGTTGCTCATATTAGGTGCTCCCCGTAGCTTAATTAGTTACTATGGTGATACGAGCATCTAGGTCGTATGACGTGTGATCAGATGCCACATGCGTAGTACTTGTACTTGTCGGATCACGGGTTCCGGCAAAACCCTTAAGGTTCGAACACTGGGGTGTGTGCGAAGATCTCCCCCCTGTCGATCTGCGTCCTAACTTAGCCTAGATCCCACGAACTAACTTGATGAACTCGCAACACAAAGGACACAAGATTTATACTGGTTCGGGCCACCGTTGTGGTGTAATACCCTACTCCAGTGTGGTGGTGGAGGATTGCCTCTTGGGCTGAGGATGAATAGTACAAGGGGAAGAACATCCTCCTGAGGTTGAGGTGTTCTTGTGCTTGGCACACTTGTGTGGCTGGGGATGACCTCGATGATCCTTCTTCGCCCCCCACCTATGGTGGTTGCTAGTCCTATTTATAGAGGCCCTGGTCCTCTCCCCAATTATTGAGCGGGAAGGGAGCCAACAACGGCCAATTTGAAAGGGGACAGCTAGTACAAGCTATCCTGACAAAAGGTGGTCTTCGCCTGCCAAAGATTCTGGTGGTGACGCTGTCCTGGGCTCCACGGTGACCTCCGTCTTGCTGTCCTTATGGTCTTGGTCTCATTGCACCAATATGGAAACCTTTGCTTGATGCCTCGGTACTCCGCGCCTGCGCTTGCCCCCTTAGCACCAAAGAGGAAACAAGGACGCTGCACGCGCTGGCGCCCGCTTGGCGCCCGCCTGACCTTGATCGTCATGGCTTACGTCACGAGAACCTCACAAGGTTTGCCCGACCTTGAACTCTCCGCCCCTCATGAGCCAGCCTGGCGAGGCCGCTCCTGAGGAGAACTTGTGTCGTCCGCCTCGCGAGGCTTGGCCCCTCACGATGGTCTTGATTCCTTGTTGATGAATATGGGCCATACAAGCCTGCCAGCAAAGCCACGCCGTGGGCTGGAGTCAGGCAAGTCTGGGGACCCCCGTTCCCAAAACGTCGACAGTAGCCCCCGGGCCCAAGGTGCGCTCGGGCTTGGCTTTGAGGCGAAGCCAAGGGTCAAGTGTGGAGCGCTGCAGGCCCCAATAGCCTGCAGCCACGGTCGACGCGTGGCGGTTGATTGGATGTGGGCGTCTTTGCTTCCCCATGCTGCCTCGGCAACTGCCCGACGTAACAAGTCCCTGCGGCATGCAAGGAAAACCATCATTACCTGTGATCGTGGGGGGTGCTGGTTGGCCTTCTCCTGGTATAAATGGGAGGGGGGCGGAGCCCCCGTCGCCCATCCTCCCTCTTCCTCTTCCGCTTCTTCTCCTTCCTTGCTTCACTTCTTGCTTGTGTAGACATGGCGTCGATCCGGAGGTTCTCGGCCGCAGAGAAGGGCAAGACCCCCCTCAACATGCCCGAGCTGCTCTCACCGAAGAAAAGGAGGTCTCATCGCCACGAGGTGGTTGTGAGGTCAGTGGTGTTGAGCCCTTGGTACGAGAGGCAGCCTCCTGGGTACCCATTGCCCTTGTACGCTCGCGCTGACGATTCCAGAGGGAGGAGCGGTGGGCGGTGCCGCCCGTGCCAGGGCCATGGTCACCGTGCCGCGGAGGCGCACGCCGTCGCCCCAGGGGTCCATGTTGCGGACTCTTCGCGCGAGTTCGTGCTATGGGCGGCGATGACCCCAAGCACCTGGATATGCCTCCCGCCATTCTCCGCCGCCGAGATGCCGTCGAGGGGCCTTCACAAACTCTGGCTGCAGCACGCCGACTGCGACGCCCCAGCGCCTGGAGCAGAAATTGGAACCGTTGCCTCCGGGAAGATCTTCATGACCCAAGGCTAGGGTGAGATTGCTCGAGTCTGCCGTATGAGGGCGCCCTCGTGATCCATTTCGAGTACGACGGCGCCTCCGTGCTGTTCTTCAAGGTCTTCGACGAGGAAGGCCGTCGCCTGGAGTGCTGCCCAAACGGAGGTCGCCATGACGATGCTGGGGCGGGCGCGGGGCCCGCCACCGGTCTCGGCTGCAACTCCTCCAGCGACAGCGGCAACTCCTGGTGGTCCAGCGACTCTCCTGAGCTCTTGGAGTCTCTGGAGACGAGCGACAACAGCTACATGCCCCCGAGCTCCCGCCGAGCCTAGAGCAGGGCCGCGGCGTCCAGCCGCCGCCGCCGCTGACCTAGATGGGGTTGGTGCCGGCCTCACATGGCCCACTGTTGATGATGGCGTCGGTGACACCTGGTGCGTGTAGATAGAACCCCTAGGAATTCCTTCCCTGTTGTTCCCTGTGAGGAATCAAGAAACGGACCCCGCGGGGGTGTGTAAAGCATCTATAATGCCTTTTGTCAATATAGCCCTTGCTATGAAGATTTGTGTGCGCTTATCCTGCCGAGGCTCGGCCTCCCCTTTCCAATCCTGCGGCAGCTTGGTGCTCTGCGCTGACAGATCCCGGTCCCCAGGCAGGCTGCAGCCGTCGCTGGTATGCCAGGTCGCATGCCGTGGTCAAGGCCAGGAGGTGAGCGGCCCGAGGTCCAGTAAGAGCTCCTGAGGCGCGATGCTCAAGATGTTCCCCCTAGCACGCAAGCAGCTGTCTTAGGATGGGAAAGGAAGAAAACATTGCCGCAGCGGGGCAGCAAGGGGAGCGAGCGAGGGTCTCGTGCCGCAAGCGACTGGTGGATCTAGAGCGAGAACTTATCTTTGGCTGTCTGGGGTCTGCTCCTCGGGTCATGCCGGACTCACACGCTGGTCGCTATAGTGTGGCTAGGTCTGGCCCGTGCGGGCCTCCCCTCCCCTCCATGTCCTTCTTGGTGCTCTGCGTCCTCAGGTCCCAGCCCTCGAGCGAGCTCAGTCGCCGCTTGTATGGCAGGTCGCGTGCCGTGGTCAAGGCCAGGGGGTGAGGGCTGGAGATCCAGTAAGAGCTCCTGAGGCGCGATGCTCAGGAGCCCCCTTTTAACGCGCAAGCGAATCACATGAGAGGAGAGAGATAGAGTTCGTGGTACCACCTGCTGTGGCCCTCATGAAGTTCCTGCAAGCTAGCACAAGGAAGGGCACCGGTCGCCGTGGTGATTGCTGGTTTGCTTCTGGTGCGTGAGTGGGGACTCCCTGCTGCGGAGAGCCCCCGGGGCGTGTACAGCCCCGCCCTGACACATGGCTTGCATGGCAGGGCTAGACGTGTATCTGGGCACTCGTGAGCCAGCGCGGGACTCATGAGGCCCTACGTCAAGGAGGGTTGCGCCTGGTCTTGGTTCTTGTTCGTTGTCATGGTCCTGCGAAATGGTTAGACAACGTGAAGGGTCCTGAAGAAATACGACCGGCGCGCGGCTCCCATGGTGGGTGACAATCAAGCAGGCGATAGTCATAGATAGATTAAGCATGGAAAGCAACTTAGCTCAAGTAAGTGCAGGGAAGATGCATGCCACCAGGTCCGGCCCGAGCGGCTTGGGGATGATGTAACCCGAGGGGCGCCCCCAACAGGGTAAGCTAAAGACATAAAGGAAAGATACATGCCACAGGAACGGACTCACGCGGCCTGAGATGCAGCCCTGGGGGCTCTCCCAGCTGAATGAACTTGGGAAAATGTCACCTGGTTCCGTTGATGAAGGAGAGTTGGGGTAGCTGAAGGTGTGCGGCGAGAGGGCTGCCCCTCATGAGCCACCGGGGCCCTGAGCCTCGGGAGGCTCTGGGGGTCCAGGGGGTTCCCTGAGGACCGTCTTCATCTCTGCCAGCACAGCATGGTGCCTAGCCTCCTGAGACGCCAGGATGCTCCGCAGGTTGCGTTGATAGGCGGCCGCCACGCTCGGCAGGCCAAAGGGCATGCAAACGTAGCTGTGAGGAGGGCCCTTGCAGCGTCCCACACGCGAAGTCCAGAGAAGCTCTTGAGAGGCGGCCCGATTGAGCCCTGGGACATCGATGCAGACGCACAACCCGGCATCCTCGCCTGGATGGGGAGCTACGCCTGGTGAGCGGCGGCTGCCATGCATGGCCCATGCGTCTTGCAGTTCTTGAGCAGTTTTGGTGATGAACTCCTGAGCGGTGGGCACTCCTTGCCCTGTGTTCTCCTGAGGGAAACGTGCCGCGAAGCACGCCTCCAAGTGGTGCCCAAGCGCCTCCCTCGCGATGATGGCAAAGTATGAGGCCCTCCAGAAGAGAGCCCCTGAGCCCTGCCCGAGAGGGGCGCTGGGCGCGCTTACCTATGTGATGGAGGGAGGCGCCCCAGGCGCGGACGCCGATCCTGACGAGGCGCCGCTTGCCTGAGGCCCTATGTGACGCAGCTCCTTCTTCTTCTTGGGGGTGGCCTCAGGAGGGCGCTCGCCCTGACTGTCGAGGTCGTCGATTGCTGTAGCTTGGAAGGCACACTCGAGGGAGCACACCGCGTCTCTTTCTTCGCACGTGACTATTATGATTCTGCTGCTTCCTGGCATCTTGAGGACATTGTAGCCGTGATGGGTCACCGCCATGAACTTGGCCAGGGCTAGATACCCGAGGATGGCGTTGTATGGTAGGTGGATGTAGGCGACGTCGAAGTCGATGAGTTCGGTGCGGTAGTTGTTGCGTTCTCCAAAGGTAACGGGGAGGTGGACCTGCCCGATCGGGGTAGTAGATCCGTCGGTCACTCTTGAGAAAGGCTTGGTAGGCTGAAGCTGGTCATATGGCACTTGGAGGTTGTTGAACATGTCGACGGACAGGACATTGAACCCTGTGCCGCCGTCAATGAGGGTCTTGGTAACTTGCACGTTGCTGATGACTGGCAAATAGATCATTGGGATGACGCCAGCAGTGGGCGCGCACTTGAGCTTATCTGCCGAACTGAACGTGATGGGGCACCTGGACCATCTGAGTGGGTGTGTGGCCTCGAGCATGGGGATAACTGCATTCACTTCACGGGCAAATTGTTTGAAGATACGCTGCGAGGCTGGGGCTTGAGCTCCGCCCAAGATGCAGGCAATAGCGCGTGGCTCCTGGAAGCCCCCAACCCCCTCGTTTTGATGGTGATCGTCATTCCTTTTGGGTGGTGGCGGTAGTGGAGGAAGGCCTGCATTGCCTTGAGGACGAGCCTCACAAGGCTGGTCCCTCCAGGCGCCCTCGCGAGGCTGATCCTGCCAGCGGTCCTCACGAGGCCAGTCATGCCACTCCCCGCGCGGGCCACGGTCGTTCCAGCGTCCGCCACCTCGTCCCACTCCTCGGTCGTAGCCCTGGTCGATGCGCTCGGGGCGTCGACCGAACCGTCCTTCTTGAATGGCTCTGAGCTCTTGACAGTCACTGATGTTGTGGGTATGCAGGTTATGGAAGGCGCAGAACGGTCGGCTGCCCTTGGATGACTCAGGCTGGTCTCTACCGCGCTTGGTGTTTGGCTTCGCCGCGAGCATGGCTATTCCCTTGCGCTTCACGTCCTTGGCCTTGGTATTTTTCTCCTCTGGGTCTGCAATAGGGAGCTCGAGGAGGGAGAGGCCCTCCTCAGCTCTTGCACACTTGCTTGCGATGTTGAACAGCTCCAGGGTCATGCACAACTCTTTGTGGATGGTGAGCTCATCCTTCATCTTAACACCACGGACACCGTCGGAGAACGCTGAGATGATGGCCTCGTCAGTCACCTTGGGGATTTTGATGCGCGCGCTGTTGAAGCACCGAATGTACTTTTGCAGGGTCTCTCCTGGTTGTTGCTTGA
>NC_041392.1:403986065-403987317 GCF_002162155.2 Triticum dicoccoides
GATGAAGCGGTTGCGCATCTTGTCCGAGGAGGAAATTGAGCCTGGAGGCAGGTTCAGGAGCCAGGAGCGGGGGCCATCCTTGAGAGCCATGGGAAACCAGTTCTCCATGATCTTCTCATCGCCGTTGGCCGCCTCGATGCTCAGCTCGTAGATTTGCAGGAACTCTGCGGAGGCGGGGGTGCCATCGTAGTGAGGAGGCAGATCCGGCTTGAACTTGCTCGGCCAGGCGACACTACGCAACTCAGTGGTGAAGGCGTGGCAGCCGGCCGTGGTTACCGAGGCCCGCCTTGGAGGTGGAGCTTGGCCTTGGCACCCGCACGCCGCGACGGCGAGCGGCGCGGGGCCTTGCTGCAGCAAACGATCCTGTCGTAGCGGAGCGAGGAGTGGCGGAGCATTCGCTTGTAGTCGAGGGACTTCTTGGCAGCTTCTTTCTTCACGCGCGGGCGCCGGACGCGGTGGGTCGCACCATGGAGCCACGTGCCTCGACGCCAGGGCATCGTCTTGGGGCAAAGGTGGTGGAGGTGCTTCATGAGCTGCGTCGCCCGTGGCTGGCGGAGGGCGAGGCAGAGAGTGGGACGGCGCAGGGGAGCCCCCCTGCGGCGCAAACAAGCTCGGCAATGCGGTCAAGCCGGTCCTCATAGAGGTCGTCGATTGGGCGGTAGCGCAGGAGCTCATGCGCCATGAGGAGCGCGGCCCATGCGTCCGTGGGAACACGATGAGCATGAGGCGACAAACCAGCAGGAGTCAGCGATGGAGGGGCGGTGCGGCCGTCCTGCCGCACCGAGGGGTGCAACGAGGATGCTTACTGCTCATTCCCCGCTGGGCCGGTGGCGGCGTTGGCGGCAAGCGAAGGAGAGCGACGGGGTGGCCCGCCGACGGGGGCCATCTGAGCAACATGGGTGGCGAGGGCAGCCCAGCGCTCGGCATGGGCGCGACGCGCGTCCGCCATGGAGACGATGAAGCGACGTGATGCGGAGCGACGGAAGGGAAGCTTCGGCACACTCCTACCTGGTGCGCCAAATGTCGGATCACGGGTTACGGCAAAACCCTTAAGGTTCGAACACTGGGGTGCGCGCGAAGATCTCCCCCCCCCCTATCGATCCGCGTACTAACTTAGCCTAGATCTCACGAACTAACTCGACGAACTCGCAACACAAAGAACACAAGATTTATACTGGTTCGGGCCACCGTTGTGGTTTAATACCCTACTCCAGTGTGGTGGTGGTGGATTGCCTCTTGGGCTGAGGATGAA